>NC_142171.1:49876498-49995123 GCF_029865625.1 Vigna umbellata | reverse complement strand
AGTCGTCGTCAGAATACACCAACAAATTCAAACATCTTGTCCGTTTCAATACCATGGCTACCAGCGAAGAATGGCAATGCAAGAAGTTTGAGAACGGGTTGAGGAGTGATATGAAAGTATTAATATCCTGCCTGTGTATCAGATCCTTCCCTGCTATGGTTGAGAGAGCAAAGGTGCTTGAGAAGAACATTGCTGAGGCCGAACGACATAAGAAACAACAAGTGAGTAGGGGTCCGGTTTTGTCCAGAGGTGCATCAAATGTGAGAGGGTCCCCATATACTCGTCCCACTCAATCCTCTGGTGGATCACAAGCTTTGGTCACTGTTGGCCAATCTGGACAGCCGAGAAGCTTAACCTGTTATCAGTGTGGAGGACCACACTATCGGTGGGCTTGTCCACAGTTGCCAGGAGGAAAATATTGTACTCGTTGCAGACAGAATGGCCACTTGGAGAACGAGTGCAATATGGGAGGACGTGCGGCAATGAGGCCGCCGAACACTGGGAGAACCCAACAAGGGAGAGGTGGACGTGCGCAAGCCACAGGAAGGGTGTACGCAATCACTGGTGCTGAAGCTGCTCGTTCAGGTACACTCATCACCAGCACTTGCATGTTGTATGGAAAGCCTTGCTGTGTACTGTATGACTCGGGGGCAACTCATTCCTTCATCTCGAAGGCGTGTGTTGAGAAACTGGGAATAGTGGAGAGTGAATTACAGTTTGACCTGGTGGTGTCAACCCCAGCGGCTGGTGGGATCAAGACGTCTACAGTTTGTGTAAGATGTCCTATAGAAGTTGAGGGACGTAGATATAAGGTTAATCTCATTTGCTTACCCTTCAAGACTTAGAAGTAATTTTGGGCATGGATTGGTTGGCTACCAATCGGATCCTCATTGATTGTGGGAAAAAGGAGTTAGTCTTTCCAGATGAAGAAGAGGAAGAATTGTCACTCACTCTCGGTCAGTTGAAGGAGGACATCATGGAGGGAGCAAGCTGTTTCTTGATCATGACGTATGAAGACAACGAGGTAGAGTATTCGTCCAACAATGAGAGCAGTAGAGGACGAATGGTAGTAGATGAATTCCCGGACGTCTTTCTGGATGAAGTCCCTGGTCTACCTCCCATTCGTGAGGTTGAATTCACGATTGATCTTGTAACTACTGCTGCACCAATCTCGGTTCAACCTTACAGAATGGCACCAGCTGAATTGTTGGAACTCAAGAAGCAGATTGAAGAATTGATGGACAAGAGGTTCATCCGTCCAAGTGCTTCACCTTGGGGAGCACCTGTATTATTGGTAAAGAAGAAGGATGGCAGCTCCCGTCTTTGTATTGATTATAGGCAACTTAATAAGCTGACCATCAAGAACAAGTATCCTCTTCCAAGGATAGACGACCTGCTGGATCAGTTGCATGGTGCGTGTGTGTTTTCTAAGATTGATTTACGTTCGGGCTATCATCAAATTAGAGTGAAAGAGGAGGACATTCAGAAGACTGCATTTCGGTCTCGTTATGGCCATTACGAGTACGTGGTGATGCCCTTTGGAGTGACGAACGCACCTGCAATCTTCATGGATTACATGAACAGAATTTTCAGGCCGTACCTTGATAAATTTGTTGTGGTATTTATTGATGACATCCTCATTTACTCCAAGAGCTTTGACGAACATGAAGAACACTTGAGGATCGTCTTGAGCGTGTTGAGGGAGAAAGAGTTATATGCCAAACGTTCAAAGTGTGAATTTTGGATGAAGGAGATCCAATTCTTGGGGCACGTTGTTTCTGCTGGTGGTATTACAGTGGATCCAGCCAAGGTGAAAGCAGTGCTGGATTGGGAGAGTCCACGTTCAGTCACGGAGGTTAGAAGCTTGTGGGACTCGCGGGCTATTATAGGAGATTCATTGAGGGATTTTCTAAGATAGTAGCCCCTTTGACTTACCTCACTAGGAAGGACCAGCCTTTTGCTTGGACGGATCGTTGTGAAGAGAGCTTCCAGGAATTGAAGAGGAAATTAACGAGTGCTCCTGTGTTGGTCATTCCAGACACGGCCAAACCTTTTGAAGTGTATTGTGATGCATCGTATCAAGGTTTGGGCTGTGTACTGATGCAGGAAAAGAGGGCAGTGGCTTACGCTTCCAGACAGTTAAAAATTCATGAGAAGAATTACCCCACACACGACTTGGAGCTAGCAGCAGTCGTGTTTGCATTAAAAATCTGGAGGCATTATCTGTATGGTGCAACGTTTCAAGTGTTTAGTGATCACAAGAGTCTCAAGTACCTCTTTGATCAAAAGGAATTGAATATGAGACAAAGGAGGTGGCTTGAATTCTTGAAGGATTATGAATTCGAACTGCTGTATCATCCTGGAAAAGCTAATGTGGTTGCGGATGCATTGAGTAGGAAGGCAGTAAGGGTCTCGGCAATGATGGTTAAGGAGCTGATCTTGGTGGAGAGTTTTAGAGATCTAAGGTTACAGTTCGACTTAGGAACGAACGTTATCAGGTGCTGTAACCTTAGAATTTCCAGTGATGTGTTTGACCGAATTTGGAGGAAGCAACGTGAGGATGAAGAACTGGTGAAAATTTTGAGCGTGCTTGGTACAGATCAGGCCAAGGAGTTTAATGCTGGGACGGACGGTATGCTACGTTACCTTGGTAGGACGTGTGTTCCCAATGATGGCGAACTGAAACGGATCATCCTGGAGGAAGCTCATCATAGTCGTCTTAGCATACACCCTGGTATGACTAAGATGTATCAAGACCTTCGTTTATCCTTCTGGTGGCCTGGTATGAAGAGTGACATTGCACGTTTTGTGTCCTCTTGCTTAACTTGTCAAAGAGCCAAAGCTGAACATCAAAGACCAGGAGGATTGCTGCAGCCATTGGAAATTCCAGAATGGAAGTGGGACAGCATCTCCATGGATTTTGTGACTCATCTGCCACGTACAGTCCGAAACCATGATTCAATTTGGGTGATTGTGGATAGATTGACTAAGAGCGCCCATTTCCTGGCTGTTAATTTAAAGATGTCCATGACAAACTTGGCCAAATTATACGTTAAGGAGATTGTTAGATTGCATGGAGTTCCTTCAAGTATTATATCAGATCGGGACACGAGATTCACATCTCGTTTTTGGCAGTCATTGCAAGGAGAATTGGGAAGCAAATTGCAAATGAGTTCTGCTTATCACCCTTAGACGGATGGCCAATCTGAACGAACCATCCAGACTCTTGAAGACTTGTTGAGGACGTGTGTTATAGATCATATGGGAGTATGGGATGAAGTTCTGCCGCTTGTTGAATTCACATACAATAACAGCTTTCAAGCAAGCATAGGAATGGCACCGTTTGAAGCTCTTTATGGAAGAAAGTGTAGAACTCCTTTGTGTTGGTTCCAAGAAGGTGAGACTGCATTAACCGGACCTGAATTAATCCAACAAACAACCGAGAAGGTGAAACTAATTCAAGAACGATTGAAGACGTCTCAAAGCAGGCAGAAATCATATGCTGATAAGAGAAGAAGACCCTTAGAGTTTGCTGCTGGAGATCACGTGTTCCTCAGGCTGAATCCAATCACTGGAGTGGGGAGAGTTCTTCGTCCAAAGAAGCTATCACCTAAGTACGTTGGACCTTATCAAATTCTGAAGAAGATTGGATCAGTTGCGTATGAACTGGCTTTACCACCTCAACTGTCCAACCTTCATCCAGTCTTTCATGTTTCACAACTCCGGAAATATATAGCTGATCCATCACATATACTGGAATTAGAAGACATTCAAATTCGCCCAGACAGGACACTAGAGATGCAACCTGTTTGTGTGGAAGACAGCCGCACCAGACTCTACAAAGGCAAAGATGTTCGTCTCGTAAAAGTGGTGTGGAATGCAAAGACTGGTGACTCAACATGGGAGGTTGAAGAGGCTGTGAGAGAATTATACCCGCACCTATTTCCTGGTAAGCCTTAGAATTTTCGAGGACGAAAATTTTTTTTAGTTAGGGGGAATGTGAAACCCTGATAAATTAATATATACAAATCCATTCTCTGATCACACTATTAAATGCACCGTGCCACGTCAAATTCCACTCTCTTCCTCTCTGCATGCACTAATGCCATCTGTCACGTTGGAAGCTTCCAAAAGCTGTAGTGGAAATCAGGTGGCAGTACGTGAGTGCACCATCGTTTGATGAGGGAGAGAAAAACAATTTCTCTGAAAACACTTCTCTTCCTTCCATGCAATCTTCTTCTTCCTCAAGAAATTCTGGCCTTCCATCTTCTCTGCATTCTCCCTGAACTCTTTCATATTCTCTCTAAGATAACTCACCTTCATCTCCTCCAATCTCATTTCAGACACCGTAGGAAACCTCTCTGCACCGTGAGCATTCTTCTGAACCGAACAGAACTGAGAACTGAACTGGTAAGTTCTCGTCTCTGCACCTTCATCTATTTAGTTCATGCGAACCAATTTCTGGTTGCATGCATGAGTTATAGGTCTGAACCTTATGTCATTTTGGTTTATTAGATTTAGTGAGAATCTTGGAGTGACTCGTTGGGTAGAAAGCCGTGAGAGCACTATAGAAACCATAAGCATTTGGGAGTTCACTGCTAGACCAGGTAAGGGAAGCTTTAGTAATTTAATTTAATACTGGTTTGATTGTATGACAGCAATGAAGTGTACTGAATGTTTGAATTGTATGAAATCTATGAATTTTGGAGTATGCAAGCACGAGTCTATTGTACTGATTGTATATGACTGATAAACTTGGGAATTATATGTTGATGATGTTATTGGTTGAGCTGTATGCAGAGAATGAGATGTATATTCTGGAATGTGATTGAAATTCTGTATGGTGTGGAATGATATTGTTTTGAACTGTATGTAAATGATGAGATGTTTGAACTGGGAAACTGGAAAATACTGTATTGATGAGATTCTAATATGAATTCTGTAATGTATTAGATTTATGGTGAAGGTGAAATTATTAAAGTTCAAATCATATGAAATCTGTGAAATTATCGTGTTAGAAAAATCTGGAAATTTTGATCTTCTCTGATTGATCAGGTACGCTCGTTATCGAACGGTCTTATATCGTTCGGTTTCCCTGCAATTTCCTTTAGAATAAGGGTTCTTTCATTTGGAAAGGACTCTGATTAAGAACGAGCGTTATTGGTGTCAAGAGTTAAGTGTGAGCGTTCGGCTTGGCCTAGCTTGTACCACGATTGAAAATAAATTGAAGTATAGTTAGGACGCTCGGTTTTGTTTACCAGCGTTCGTCATAAGCAGCGCTTAGTATTAGACTGAGCGTTCGTCCAAAGGAACTCTCGGTCTTAGATTGAGCGTTCGTCCTAGTTAGCGTTCGGTCTGATACCGAAAGTCCGTTCAGATGAGCGTTCGTTCTATTTGGTGCTCGGTCATTGACCTAGCGTTCGTCCTAAAGAGGGTTCAGTTTCTACTGAACGCTCGTCCTTATCATTGCTCGTGAGCGAACTTCACAGCGTTCGTTCAATTTATTAATTAACGTTCGGTCTTTGACTGGCAGTGTTCGTTTCCGAATTTACTAATGCTCTGATTATTTATTTGAAATCATTTAAACTGTGATGGTCCTTTTCATTTAACCTCAAGTCTTTATACTTAGAATTTTCCTAAGTATTATTTGGATCTTTTAGACTCAATTTCAATTAAATTAGTCAATTGTCTCAACGTCTGTGAATGAATAATGGTGCGTTTCTTTTGTTCAGAAACGTGATAGCAGTGTACTGTAATACAATCATCTGAATCTATTAAATGATAAACTTTGTTTAAATTAAGAGAGTGGAACATAGAATGAAAATGTGAATAAGAGAACTGGTTAATATGTGCGAATGGTATTTGAATGAATTTTATGGGATTGGATTGTGAATGAGCGTTCCAAGGAGGAACGTCTCCATGATGTGAATATGAGAAGTAGTGTAGTATGACCATGGTAAAGCTGCTGATGGCTGTTCATCCTGATATTCCGTGAGTGCTCATCCTCATGTAGAGGGGAGTAGGTCATGCGTGGGAATGGCAGGAGGCCCTAGTTCTACTGAGTACTTTGGACTGATAGGGTTAACCTCGGGTGGCAGCTGTTGAGTGTATCCCAGTTACCACACCACCCGGGTGCAAGAACGCCTGTAGATACATGGCTTCATACAGTCCGGACAGTCTTTAATTATGAGAATTTGGATAAGCTACTGTATGCGAGAAGATATATCTAATGTTGTATGAAATGTATGATTGATTTACTATGTTAAAATATGTTGATTGTATAAATTAAATTACCTAAGCTTACCCTTGCGTTTTCCTTGTGTTGTCTGCTGTTTCTGTATGTTCGTCTTGTCAATGCAATGATCATCCGTTGTGGATGTGAGCAGATGGTGAGGCACCTCTGGAAACAATGCTGGAAGAATAAAATTTGGAGGATGCCAACTTGGTAGAAGTTGAAGTTAAAGCTGAGCAGTAGAGTGCTCGTTCCGTAGTAGCTGTTAGATTTTCTGTACTGTATTTTGGAAGTTCTGTATATAGTTTTGCAGTACTGTTCATCCAGAATTTGTTATAATTTTGATAGATCCTGAACGCTGTAATTGTAGTACGTTCAGTTTTAAATTTTGAGCAGCTGTTGTAAATATTAAGACTGCACTGTAATTTCTGTAAATGTGATTAGTTCTGATTAATGGTAATTACTATTTATTGGGATGTTACAGATAACAATCCGCATTTTATGAAAAATGACGTCCAGAAATTCAAAACAATTATCTATTTGCCCCCAAAATATGTACAATTTATTTTTTTTTCAAAATTTTTCATGCCCCAAAAATATTTTTAAGAAATTCTAATTTTTTTATTTTTTAGAATGATTATGAGAATTTAATTAATTATGAATAAATTTCATTTATTTGTTTTCAAGTTTTCTCTTTTTTTTAATTAATTTTTTTAAAAGAAACATGACACATTTATTGTAAAATAGGAAATGACAGACAAACTGAAGAAAAATAGTCTCCCTTTCGTGCCTTATCAGAGGTTCCATGGCTTGGATTCGAGGTCAAGTATATGCAATTTCAACAGGATGGTCTCCTGAACCTAGAGGTCAATGGTCACTAGAGCTATGGCCCCCTTCATAGCATCTCCACAACAGTCGAGTAATCAACTAGATGAGGAGACACAAGTGAAGAGAACAAACTCTAGCTGGAGTTCTCACGATAGCCAGACAGGAAGTACATCCCAGAATGACACTGCTACACAACTCCTCTAATTCTAAGTTACGCTCAGACCCGGGTATAGGGCCCCACTCATGATATGCACAAAGTGTGTGTGTGAAGGGAGAATGCAATGCATACCCAAACCCTCACCTGCAAAACAACCAGAAAAATTCCCAGGCAGATATAAACATGTTTTCTACCCTAGGGTTCCATATTCAACAATTCACATGCAGTTATTCCAACTATCAGACACAGATAAAGAAAAAAAAAACAGGGGAAGAAAAACACAAAGAAAAATCATGTCAAATTCGCGCATCTAATTAAATGGCCTGACTCTCGAGTCCCCAGTGGAGTCGCCATCTGTCACAGCCGGAATCGCGACGGGACGACGATCCAAAAAGAAACGCGGGGTTTTGAAAAAGAGATTTTGCAGTCGCCACCATAGTTTATTATGGGAAACTATGGAAAAACCATAAAACGATAAAACACGGTCCACGAAAACCAAAGATTGGGTTCGGGAGTCGGTTACGCGTGGGGAAGGTGTTAGCACCCCACAACGCCTGCCCTAAGGCAGTACCTTTAACTAAATGCACGAATATGAAGTGGTTTTCAAAATGTTTAACTATCCCCTAAAATAAAATTCTAAATAAACAAAACATATTTTTTAGTTTTTTGGGCCCGACAAGGATTGACCTTGCTCCTACGTATTCTCATTCAAAAATGAGAAATCAGGGTTACGTAGTTCTTTTTGAAAATGTTTGAGAGATTTGTTTGAGAAATTGATTGAAAGATTTGTTTGAGAAAATGATTGAAAGATTTGTTTGAGAAAATGATTGAAAGATTTGTTTGAGAAAATGATTACGGATAAATTTGGATTTTTGGGAAAGTGAACCTGACAAGGGCTAGCCTTGCTCCTACGTATCTCCACTTTTGATGGAGAATCAAGGGTCACGTAGTTCTGGGTAGCCATTTGTTTCTTGTTTGAAATTGTAGATATTTTTAATTTTTTTGTAGATTTCTTGTTTTCTATATTTTTATAAAATAAAGAGAAAAGGTTTTTAGCACAAGGACGATGCGTGCGATCACACATGTGCCTAAACCTTTAAAATATATTTTTGTAATTTTATTTAAGAAAGGGAAAAGGTTTTTAGCACAAGGACGATGTGTGCGATCACACATGTGCTTAAACCTTTAAAATATATTTTTTGTAATTTTATTTAAGAAAGAGAAAAGGTTTTTAGCACAAGGACGATGCGTGCGATCACACATGTGCCTAAACCTTTTAAAATATATTTTTTGTAATTTTTAGAAAAGAAGAAGAAAAGGTTTTAGCACAAGGACGATGCGTGCGATCACACATGTGCCTAAACCTTTTAAAATATTTTTGTTATTTTTATTTTTATTGTTTATAAAAGTATATTTAAAAAAGGTAGATAAATATTTATAATGGAAACCAAAGGAAAGATAAAAATAAAAGATAAATAATAACAAAAGGTGCGGAAGTGCTTAAATAAGAGAAAGGGGTGTCTAAGCTATTTTTCCTTTTATACACGGATTGGGCCCAAGTGGAAGAAGGGGTGTGAAAACGAAACAAGGGGGTGCCAACCAAATTAAATTCTGATGACAGATTGGGCCAAAGCCCAAGTGGAAAAAGGGGCTCGACTTAGAAGAAATGGGGTGGCAGAGGAGAAACGGTCATAAGAAAAGGGGGTGGCAGAGGAGAAACGGTTAGGACGAGCGCCAGAATATGGAGTGACCTGCACGAGCGCTATTTGCTTCCTGAACGAAAGCTTAAACCCGAACGCTTGGAGACAAACGTCATTGAGACCGAGCGTTCAAACGAAGACCGAACGTTTATTAAAACATTATGACCGAACAGTTGACTCTTTGTATGACCGAACGTCCTAAAGATCTGAATGGCCGAACGGTCGAATACAGGACTCTTGAGAACGACCGAACGGTTGAAGCTGAAAATTGCCGAACGTGCTAAAGGCAAGTATGGACGAACGTTCGAATAAGGCAAAGTACGAATGGTGGAGGACGAACGTTCGTGAAAGTTAAAGGACGAACGGTCGTGAAAGTTAAAGGACGAACGGTTTGAAAGGAGAGAAAACGAACGCGCACGGTCGAAAAGGCTCAAGGTTAACGAGCGCTCGTTCGTGAGAAGGTTGAATGGTCAGTCGAGAAAAGCTTAAGGTTAACGAGCGCTCGTTCGTTTGGATAACGAGCGTCCGTTGGTGAGAAGGTTGAAAGGACGTTGGGAAAGGGGCTGAATGACGAGCGTTCGTTGGGACGAGCGTTCGTTGGGAATTGGCGAACGGACGCTGGGAAACAGCTGAATGACGAGCGCTCATTGTGGACGAGCGTTGGTTGGGAAGATGAGGCGGGATGACGAACGTTCGTTAAGACGAGCGTTCGTTGGGGATATGACGAACGTACGTTGAGTACAGGAGGGTAGATGACGAGCGTTCATTGGATGATGTGACGAACGGACGCTGAGAAGAGGAGGCTGGTCGACGAGTGCTCGTTGGGGACGAGCGTTCGTTTGGAAGATGAGGCGGGATGACGAACGCTCGCTATGGACGAGCGTTCGTTGGGAAGATGTGGGAAATGGAGGCCAAATGACGAGCGTTCGAAAAAGGCCAAATAACCGGGGTAGTTTCTAACCTAGAAATCCCTTAGGGGTTCTGCCTTCCCATTCTCATTCACAATCAGCACATGAGAAACCCAGGGTCCCTTTCTCTGATCGGACTAGCCTAGGGCTGGGATTGCCTCCCTTGAACACCTGCGCCACTACTTCTTCCAACCAGCCACCGCGCCACCACCTTCCACCCGTCTCGGCATCGTTGGCGACCCCAAGCACCACCGGAACCACGGCCGGCCACGGCGTTCTCTCCCCCTCCCTCTCTCGCACTAGCCTAGGGTTGAGGCTTTTCCATATTGGGCACCTTCTGCTGCCGCCTCTGCCAGAGCCGACCACCGTCGCCTCTAGCTGGAGCGCGCTTCTTCACCGGCGCCACCAGTGTTACTTTCCTCCCTCTCCGTCTTGGTTTTCTTATTGGCTGCTATTCACTGGTTCAAATCTGATTTTGCATGGAATTGGTTGAGGAACAGAAACGTTGAAGACTGTGGAAAATCAGAGCTCGTGCTGCTCCATGTCTTTGAAAATGGGAGACCGAAAATGGATTTCTATAGCTTCATTATGCATTGGAATGTGTTTGTGTGCGTATGAGTATGAATCGTGAATGAAGAGTTTGTCCTGCTCTGAGTATTGATTGGGTCATGAGAAAATGATGAGTGAAGTTGAGAAATGGATTTGCTTGGAGGAGAGAAACGCGATCAGAGAAGTGGAGAATCAAAGGGGTTGATGGAAGCTTGCGAGGGAGGGAGACAAAGATTGGAGCAGGGAAATGGGTGAAGATGGTTAAGGGTAGGATGAGGCTGGGGTGGTGAAACAGAGAATGAATGGAAGGGGAGGTTAGTGAGTGGCGGACGATATCGGAGGTTTCAGATCGAAGACAACATGTAATTATACATTGGATGATGATGGAGAAACGCGGACATTCACACAACAATGCATTATCAATGGAACAACATCCAGTATGAAGCTGATAACAGTTGAAAAACTGTTATTTTCATGATTAAAATTGACACTAAAAGCAACCTTTACACTTAGAAACTAGCTTGAAATCATGTTTTTCCTCATATTTTTAGAAATAAGAGAGCTGGACAGGTTTATGCTTGATTTCAGTGTTTTTGTGCAGGTTTTAAGGTGAATTTGGTGAAAGAAGTGAAGAAGGAGAGAGATGAAATCAGAAAAGACAATAAAAAGTGCAAAAGGAGAAGCCGAAGTCACCGCTCAGCGGCAGTTTACCGCTGAGTGGCACTCAGGAGCTTGCGGGAGGTCCGCTGAGGGGAGCAAACAAGTCACGCACTCACCGCTGAGCGGTATTTTATCGCTGAGCGGCACTTTAATGGGCTTGGACTTGACTTTTTGTAATTTACGAATGATATATAAACTTTAGGGTTTCCTAGGGTTAGGCATCTTTGGCAGAAACGAAGCAAACACTCTCTCTTCCACCCCTTTGAAGGAGGATCTTGGATGCTGAGGCTTCCTCTTCACCTTTTTAGGGTTTATCCTTTCATTCTTTCATTGTAATTCATCTAGGTTCACCATGAATATGGTGAACTAAACTCTGTATGTTTGTTGGGGAATCAATGTAATCTTGTGAAACTCTCATATATGGAATCTGTTTTTACATCTTTTAATTAAGACTTATGCTTTCTTTTCATCATTAGTTAGGGTTTTTCCTCTTTGCATAATGCTTGCATTGTTTAACTCATTCGATGCATGATTATTGGTTTTGTCGATACGGGCACGTACGGGGAAGTCTAGATCCGGGGAATTTCTCCCAATATGATATTGGTTGTCGTTAAGCTCCTGCACTTATGAACTGATCATTAGGAATGCTAGGAATTGTATGAACTCGTGATTAGGGAGAAGCCTTCTAGAAAGGTACTTTAGAGAGTGGCATTAACAATGATGATTTGAATGTTGAATTCCTAAAATATATGAGAGTGGATAAGATGAAATTGACCCCAACAACATATTCATACATTAATATCATTGAAAGTGTTTATCTTTTGCTTTTTGCCATTGATCAAAACTTCATGCATACATGTTTATTTTCTGTCTTGCATATTAAACTCCAAATATTTCTTCTTTAAGTCTTAGCTAATCAAGAAACCACACAACTAAACTAGGCCGTGAGTCCTTTGGGAAGAACGATACTTGGTCTTACCAAGTTTATTACTTGAACGATTCGGTCATACTTGCCGATTGAAAACAAGTTTGTGACATCATATTTGGTGTTCATAAATTTGTCCATCAAGTTTTTGGCGCCGTTGCCGGGGACTCGTGGTTTAACTGGTTAATTTGTGTGATTATTGATTATCTTTGACTTATTTTTTTTTTATTTTATTTTATTTTATTTTATTTTATTTTTCTGTTTTCTTTTTTCTGTTTTATTTTCTGAATCTTATATCTTCTCTTATATCTTTTTGTGCTAACCAAATCTTTTCTAGGGTTTTGTGTTCTTGTGTATGCAGGAGGCAATTCGAACTAGGAGCAAGAAAACAACAGAACCTTGCTTGAAGGATTAGAAGACAGTAGACGGAGGAGAAGAATCAGAACATCTAGAGAACTTTTCCCTCCTCCGGAAACTCTGTTGCAACCATCACCACAAGGTTCTGACAATAGCACAGAAAATATGGAGAATAATAATATCAGAAGAACTCTTGCTGATTACAATATAGCTGGACCTCAACATTTTAACAGCATAGCTAGACCTAGAGTCAATGCAGCCAATATGGAGGTCAAACCAGCACTGATCCAACTGGTGAAGAGTAATCAATTTAATGGGTTATCTCATGAAAGCCCATATGAGCACCTTACTACATTTAATGAAATTTGCAACACAGTGAAAATCAATGGGGTGCCAGACGAAGCAATCAAACTTAGTTTGTTTCCTTTCTCATTGGGAGGCAATGCTAAGCTTTGGTTGAACTCTTTTCCAGAAGGAAGTTTCACAGAGTGGGAAGCAGTGGTAACAAAGTTTTTGAACAAGTACTTTCCACAATCAAAGGTGACAAAAGGCAAGCAAGAGATATCTTCATTTAAGCAGGGCATGGAAGAATCACTGGGGCATGCATGGGATAGATACAAAAGTCTGCTAAGAAAAACACCCACGCATGGCTTCAAAGAAGAAGAAGTAGTCCTAACTTTCCTTGGAGGTCTTGGTTCACAAACTAAGATGATGCTTCATGCCTCAGCAGGAGGAAACATTAAATGGAAAACTCCAGAGGAAGCAACTGAAATTATTGAAAATATGGCTACTAATGACAACGAACTCAACATTGAAAAAGGAGATTAGTCAGAAGGAGTTGTTACAATCAAATGAGGCTTTGCTTATTCAAAATAGAATTATCTCTCAACAGCTTGAAGAAGTAACTATGAAACTTTCTCAAATACCACAGGAAATACAACAGGTCTCAATGGTTCAAGTGCAACAACAAAAATGGCAGATGCAATTTACTCCAGTTGAGAAAACAACAAAGCTTGAAGAGACTTTCCAAAGATTCTTGAAGACGAATGCGTCTTATTGTCATAATGTGGATGTTGCATTTAAAAAATGGAGGTTTATGTTGAGAGAATAGTTGACGAGATGAAACATGATAATCTCGGAAAGGAGTGTAAAACTGTTGTGACTAGAAGTGGTAGAGTGTTAGAGGAGAGAAAAAGAAAGAGAGAGAAAGAAAATGAGAGTGAGAGTGAAAAAGAAACATGTGAGTGGAAAGAAAGAGTTGAGAGAGAGAAAAAGAAAAAAGAAGAAGAGGAGAGGAGAGAAAAAAAAGAGAGAGAAGAGAGAGAGGAGAGACAGAAAGAAAAAGAGTATGAAAAGCCACTTCCTTATCCAAAGAGTTATTCAAGGAAGGAGAAAGAAAAGCAGTTGGAAAGATTCATGGAATTGTTTAAGAAGTTGGAGATCACTATACCATTCTCTGAAGCATTGCAACAGATGCCAGCATATGCGAAATTTTTGAAGGAACTCCTCACAAAGAAACACAAGTACATTGAGAAGGAAACTATCAATATACAGGGCAACTGCAGTGCAATCATACAGAAACTACCTCCTAAACTTAAAGATCCAGGAAGCTTCACTATTCCATGCACCATAGGAGATGTGAAAGTTGGAAGAGCATTGATTGATTTGGGAGCTAGCATTAATCTAATGCCGCTATCCATGTGCAGAACAATTCAGGGGAAATTAAACCAACCAGAATGGCTCTTCAATTGGCGGACAGGTCTCTTAAGTATCCATATGGAGTGGTTGAAGATGTTCTAGTGAAGGTTGACAAATTTGTATTCCCAGTGGATTTTATTGTGATGGAGATGGAAGGAACTAGTGATGTTCCTCTTATTCTTGGGAGACCTTTTATGAAGACTGCTAGAGTTTTGATTGATGTAGAGAATGGTAAGCTTAAATTGAGAGTTGATGATGAAGAAGTCACTTTTGACGTATCCAAGGCCATGACATATCCAAATGATGACAAAGCATGTTTTCAATTTGATGAACTTGATGAAGTTTGTATGGTGCAAGAAAGGATGGTGCGAAATATTTCTCCATTGGAAAAAACTCTCATTGATGCATGTGAAGATTTAGATGAAGAAGAAGAGAAATTGATTGATGAATGTCTGATGGACTTGGAAACATTGAAAAAGAGTCCAGAGGAAGATCCAATATTTGAAATAATTGATAAGGAAGAAACAGTCAAAACACAGACACCAGAATTAAAAAGATTGCCATCACATCTGAAATATGTGTTTCTAGAAGAAGATGGAACAAAGCCAGTCATCATCAATAACTCTTTATCTCTACAAGAAGAAGAGCAATTGATAGAAATTCTGAAAGCCAACAAAGAAGCAATTGGGTGGTCAATATCAGATCTCAAAGGTATTAGCCCAACTTACTGCATGCACAAAATTTTTATGGAAGAAGATTATAAACCAAGTGCTCAACCACAGAGAAGGTTAAATCCTGTTATGAAGGAGGTTGTCAGAAAAGAAGTGTTGAAACTGTTAGAAGCTGGTATCATCTATCCAATCTCTGACAGTGAATGGGTGAGTCCAGTACAGGTGGTTCCAAAGAAAGGTGGGATGACAGTAATTTATAATGATAAGAATGAACTTATTCCTACTCGGACAGTTACTGGTTGGCGTATGTGCATTGATTACAGGAAGCTGAATAAAGCTACTAGGAAAGATCATTTTCCTCTTCCTTTCATGGATCAGATGCTAGAAAGGTTATCAGGGCAGGCTTTCTATTGTTTTCTAGATGGATATTCTGGATATAATCAAATTGTGGTGGATCCAAAAGACCAGGAGAAGACGGCTTTTACTTGTCCTTTTGGTATCTTTGCGTATAGAAAGATGCCTTTTGGATTATGTAATGCTCCAGCTACGTTTCAGAGGTGTATGCAGGCAATTTTGCGGATCTTTTAGAAAAATGCATTGAAGTATTCATGGATGATTTCTCAGTTTTTGGAAATTCTTTCCAAAGATGTTTGGCTAATTTGAACACTGTCCTCAAAAGATGTGTTCAGACAAATCTTGTTTTGAATTGGGAAAATGTCATTTCATGGTAACTGAAGGAATTGTATTGGGGCATAAAATCTCTGCTAAAGGAATTGAGGTAGACAAAGCTAAAGTAGAAGTCATTGAGAAACTACCTCCACCAACAAATGTAAAGGGGATTAGAAGTTTTCTTGGTCATGCTGGGTTTTATAGAAGATTCATCAAGGATTTCTCAAAAATTGCTAAACCATTGAGTAATCTTTTGATGAAGGATGCACCTTTTGTGATGAATGAAGATTGTTTGAAAGCTTTTGACACATTGAAGAAGAAGTTAGTGTCAGCTCCAGTAATTGTAGCGCCAGATTGGAATCAAAACTTTGAATTAATGTGTGATGCAAGTGATTATGCAATAGGAGTTGTCCTTGGCCAGCGGAAAGAACAAAAGTTTCATCCAATTTATTATGCTAGCAAGGTTCTGAATGATGCTCAATTGAATTATGCTACAACCGAGAAAGAATTTCTTGCTATTGTGTATGCTCTAGAGAAATTTAGACCTTATCTTATTGGGTCCAAGGTAACTGTCTATACAGATCATGCAGCTATCAAATATTTGTTGACAAAACCAGATTCTAAGCCACGTCTGATTAGATGGGTTTTACTATTGCAAGAATTTGATGTAGACATCCGTGATAAGAAAGGAAGTGAAAACTTAATTGCTGATCATTTGTCACGGTTAGTCAACAATGAAGTCACTAGCAAGGAGTCTGAAATCTGGGAATCTTTTTCAGATGAATCACTCATGTATATTCAGCAGAGACCCTGGTTTGCTGATATGGCTAATTTCAAAGCTGCAAGGGTCATGTCGGAAGACTTAACTTGGCAACAAAGAAAGAAATTTTTGCATGATGCCAAGCAGTTTGTTTGGGATGATCCTTATTTGTTCAAAATTGGAGCAGATAATCTTCTGAGGAGATGTGTTACAAATGAAGAAGCAGAAGGAATTCTCTGGCATTGTCATGATTCACCTTATGGAGGACATTTTAATGGAGAAAGAACAGCAGCAAAAGTCCTTCAATCAGGATTTTATTGGCCAACTTTGTTTAAAGATGCTCATAATCATGCTAGAAATTGTGACAAATGTCAAAGAGCATGGACAATCACTAAACGTCATGAGATGCCTTTACAAGGTATTTTAGAGGTTGAGGTTTTTGATTGTTGGGGTATTGACTTTGTTGGACCCTTCCCTCCATCTTTCAATAATGAATATATTCTGGTAGCAGTGGATTATGTGAGTAAATGGGTGGAAGCATTAGCTTGTCCTAAAAATGATGCTAGCACGGTAATTAAATTCCTGAAGAGGCAGATATTCTCACGTTTTGGCACTCCAAGAGTGTTGATCAGTGATGGAGGATCTCATTTTTGCAATTATCAGCTGGAGAAAGTACTCAAACACTATGGAGTAAAACATAAGGTAGCTGCACCTTATCATCCACAAACCAATGGACAAGCTGAGGTATCTAACAGGGAGATAAAAAGGATCCTGGAAAAAACAGTGACTTCATCAAGAAAGGATTGGTCTCTCAAATTGGATGATGCTCTTTGGGCTTATAGGACAGCAATGAAGACGTCTATGGGATTATCACCATTTCAATTAGTCTATGGGAAAGCATGCCATTTGCCAGTAGAATTGGAGCATAAAGCATTATGGACTTTGAAATTCTTGAATTTTGATCCTTATGAAACTCAATGCACACGTAGACGGCAGATTTTGGAGCTTGAAGAAATGCGATTACATGCATATGATTCATCCAAGGCTTACAAAGACAAAATTAAATTTTATCATGACAGAAAGTTGGTGAATAGAGTTTTCAATCCAGGACAACAGGTATTATTGTTCAATTCAAGATTGAAGATATTTCCTGGGAAGCTGAAGTCAAAATGGTCAGGACCATATGTGATAAAAAAAGTGCATCCGCATGGAGCAATTGAAATATTTAATCCAGTTGCTGCTGATCCACAAAGAAGTTGGGTGGTGAATGGTCAACGTCTCAAACCTTATCTAGGGGGAGAGGTGCAACAATTTTCCACAATGATGTTGTTGGTTGATCCTTGAAAGTTTGGGTCAGGCTCGTGACGTTAAACAAGCGCTCACTGGGAGGCAACCCAGTGTTTTGTAAGTATTATTTGTTTTTAGATTAGGGTTTGATGTACTTTATTGGAAACTTGGTTTCTTGTGATTGTTTGCTATTAACTGTGATTGTATGATAAGTAATGCTGAAGGATGCTTATTGATTGATTGATGTTGAGATGATGTGCATTAGAATGCTTATACAGGTGATTCACAAGCTTTGTGAACAAATGCAGGATATCATGATTGTGATTGTGAAATTAAGCAGGATGTGTATGTCAAATGTGAATGAGCTTATATGTGAGATTTTGAGCTCCAGAGTTGTTATTGTTGAATGCTATTACTTTGAAAGCATGAATGATTTTGCCCAGGTTTTCTATGATTGAATCAATTGCTTGTTTTGCATCATATGATCAAGGCCGTTTGTTGGAAACATTTTATTGGCCAAATTCGTAAAAATTAGCCCACTAAAAGAGAACACTTTGTGTTCTATCCTTTGAACCCTTAGCCTTGAACATACAATGAAAACCCTTGATTGAAAATCTTTACCTTGAGTTAAGTAGAAGATCTTGTGTGATATTGTTAAATGTTCAAGTTAGGGGTTGTTGGGAAAACATGAAAAAGGAAAAGCATTGAGCTAAGAGCTAAAAAGTAAGAATATGCAAAGAAAAAGAAGCAAAGCTCAATGCAAAGGCAAAAGAAAGTTGGGAATGAATAAGATGATTGTGTTGTTATGATTCTCTTAACTCAAGGATTTTGTGATCCAGAAAAACCAATTTTCTTGTTAGCCCAGCCACATTATAAGCCATTAAAAAGTCCTTGTGATGATGCATGCTAGTGAATGTTTTTGATTGTGGTAAAATGAAAGGAAAAATTGATTCATGTGACATTGTGATGGTAGAGTGAATGAGTGATTACCTCTTATACACTTGTGTGTGAGTGAAACACTTTACCTAGTGAGGAAATATTCCATTAGCACATGAACATCCATGCTTAATTGATTGGTTATTCATGAAAAAGAGCATTTGTTGGGTATTAACTGATTTTGTGAACACTAAAGCATGTGCACATCTTGATTGAATTCTTGGTCATAAGTTTGATTGAAGTTTTTACTTATCTAAAAAGAGGATTTGTGAATGAAGTGAACCATCATATGAATTGGTTGAAGATAGAGTTACATCTTGTTTGCTTGAGGACAAGCAAAGTTCTAAGTTTGGGGTTGTGATAACAGTTGAAAAACTATTATTTTCATGATTAAAATTGACACTAAAAGCAACCTTTACACTTAGAAACTAGCTTGAAATCATGCTTTTCTTCATATTTTTAGAAATAAGAGAGCTGGACAGGTTTATGCTTGATTTCAGTGTTTTTGTGCAGGTTTTAAGGTGAATTTGGTGAAAGAAGTGAAGAAGGAGAGAGATGAAATCAGAAAAGACAATAAAAAGTGCAAAAGGAGAAGCCAAGGTCACCGCTCAGCGGCAGTTTACCGCTGAGCGGCACTCAGGAGCTTGCGGGAGGTCCGCTGAGGGGCAAAATGGCCGCTGAGGGGAGCAAACAAGTCACGCACTCACCGCTGAGCGGTATTTTATCGCTGAGCGACACTTTAATGGGCTTGGACTTGACTTTTTGTAATTTACGAATGATATATAAACTTTAGGGTTTCCTAGGGTTAGGCATCTTTGGCAGAAACGAAGCAAACACTCTCTCTTCCACCCCTTTGAAGGAGGATCTTGGATGCTGAGGCTTCCTCTTCACCTTTTTAGGGTTTATCCTTTCATTCTTTCATTGTAATTCATCTAGGTTCACCATGAATATGGTGAACTAAACTCTGTATGTTTGTTGGGGAATCAATGTAATCTTGTGAAACTCTCATATATGGAATCTTTTTTACATCTTTTAATTAAGACTTATGCTTTCTTTTCATCATTAGTTAGGGTTTTTCCTCTTTGCATAATGCTTGCATTGTTTAACTCATTCGATGCATGATTATTGGTTTTGTCGATACGGGCACGTACGGGGAAGTCTAGATCCGGGGAATTTCTCCCAATATGATATTGGTTGTCGTTAAGCTCCTGCACTTATGAACTGATCATTAGGAATGCTAGGAATTGTATGAACTCGTGATTAGGGAGAAGCCTTCTAGAAAGGTACTTTAGAGAGTGGCATTAACAATGATGATTTGAATGTTGAATTCCTAAAATATATGAGAGTGGATAAGATGAAATTGACCCCCAACAACATATTCATACATTAATATCATTGAAAGTGTTTATCTTTTGCTTTTTGCCATTGATCAAAACTTCATGCATACATGTTTATTTTCTGTCTTGCATATTAAACTCCAAATATTTCTTCTTTAAGTCTTAGCTAATCAAGAAACCACACAACTAAACTAGGCCGTGAGTCCTTTGGGAAGAACGATACTTGGTCTTACCAAGTTTATTACTTGAACGATTCGGTCACACTTGCCGATTGAAAAACAAGTTTGTGACATCATATTTTGGTGTTCATAAATTTGTCCATCAGAAGCATAATACATCCAAGACTTATGACTATACGAGTGAGCAAGTCTACTTACCTCTTGGAGCTCCACTGGTTGTCGTTAGCTCCGCTAATCCGATGCCTCCTCCTCCGACGTGACTGAAGCGTTACCGGAAACAACCAAACTCACCGTGCTTCTCACTGTTCCCTTTTTTTTTACTGTTGAATTATTTGTGATTCTGTTGGATGAAGGTTGCAATTAGGTGAAGACGGAATCAAGGTTCGTCTATGGTTTGAAGAATACGTTGGCAAAAATGAAGGATGAATCGTGATGGCTAGTGCGAGTATGATGGTCTCTGTTTTTGGTGGTTTTTGATGGTTCCTAGTGAATGCAGGTGGGTAGTGTGAGAAGTGTATGATAGATGATGAAGGCGTTGAGTTGAGGTGGTTACGGGTGAGAGGGGTCAAAGGTTGAGGTTTTTATGGTTACAGTGGGCAGGGGCTAGGAAAAAATGAGTGAATGAAGATGATGGGTGTTGGAGGCAATGGAGAAAAAAAATGTTCAGAGTGATATGCGTGAGGGAGGAAATGACGAGTGGGGGTAGCTACTGGAGAGACGGAAATGCGTGGAACAAAAAAAATGGAGAAGGAAGACGGCGGCTTTCTCCCTCACGCCTGGACGAAGAATGAGCCTATCCTTTTTTGGAGATCAGAGGTGTAGTGGATGATGGGTTTTCTGGCTTTGAGTGTGCTGAAGAAGATGAAAGGGAAAATGAAGATGCACTGATGATGAGGAAGGCGCTTCTCTATGCCATTGAATAGAGGAATCCAGAGTTGTGTGTGTGGTGATGGAGGAAAATAGAGAAAAGGGTCTGAGGTCAATGGTGGATCTGTTGGAGGTGAGAAATTGGGAGTGAAAGGGAAATGTGGTTGGGAGTGGTTACGGACGAGGGGAGCAAACAGGGGCGTCTGTCAGTGTGCGTGGTGCTGCCTCCCCCCGCTCTGTAGTCCTTACCTGCATAAAACCGTTTTCTGTCCCCTCCCCCCTTTAACACACATACACGCGATAAAACATTTATTTATTTTTTATTATTATTTTTCACTAAAGACAAAATGGTACGTTCCAAGCCTTTTCCTTTTCATTTTTTTTTTAAAACTATGTTAATTCAAATTAACCATATTAATTATATTAGAACAAAACTAAAACTAAAAATAAAAGTAAAACAAAGTTAAAAAATGGAAATTATGAAAGGAAAAGTAAAATAAAATAAAATGGAATACTAAAAAGAAAATAAGAATAAAATAAAAGAAAAGGAATGAAAATGACAATGTAAATGAAAACGAGTAAATAATAGAATATAAGACAATAGAATACGATGAAGCCAAAACCAATCCGGACGAAATTTGGTATTGACAATGATTCACAAGCTTTGTGAACAAATGCAGGATATCATGATTGTGATTGTGAAATTAAACAGGATGTGTATGTCAAATGTGAATGAGCTTATATGTGAGGTTTTGAGCTCCAGAGTTGTTATTGATTGAATGCTATTACTTTAGAAACATGAATGATTTTGCCAGGTTTTCTATGATTGAATCAATTGCTTGTTTTGCATCATATGATCAAGGTCGTTTGTTGGAACCTTTTTATTGGCCAAATTCATAAAGCTAGCCCACTAAAAGAGAACACTTTGTGTTCTATCCTTTGAACCCTTAGCCTTGAACATACACTGAAAACCCTTGATTGAAAATCTTTACCTTGAGTTAAGTAGAAGATCTTGTGTGGTATTGTTAAATGTTCAAGTTTGGGGTTGTTGGGAAAACATGAAAAAGGAAAAGCATTGAGCTAAGAGCTAAAAAGTAAGAATATGCAAAGAAAAAAGAAAAAGAAAAGAAAAGAAAAAGAAACAAAGCTCAATGCAAATGAAAGGCAAGTTGGGAAGAATAAGAAAAATGGTGTTGTTATGATTCTCTTAACTCAAGGATTTTGTGATCCAGAAAACCAATTTTCTTGTTAGCCCAGCCACATTATAAGCCATTGAAAAGTCCTGGTGATGATGCATGCTTGTGAATGTTTTTGATTGTGGTAAAATGAAAGGCAAAGTTGATTCATGTGACATTGTGATAGTAGATAATGAGTGATTACCTCTTATACACTTGTGTGTGAGTGAAACACTTTACCTAGTGAGGAAATATTCCATGAACACATGAACATCCATGCTTAATTGATTGATCATTCATGAAAAATAGCATTTGTTGGGATTTAAATGACTTTGTGAACACTAAAGCATGTGCACATCTTGATTGAAATTTTGGTCATAAGTTTGATTGAAGTTTTTACTTATCTTGAAAGGAAGATTTTTGAATGAGTGAACCATCATATGAATTGGTTGAAGATGAAGTTACATTTTGTTTGCTTGAGGACAAGCAAAGTTCTAAGATTGGGGTTGTGGTAATAGTTGAAACACTGTTATTTTCATGCTTAAAATTGATACTAAAAGCAACCTTTATACTTAGAAACTAGCTTGAAATCATGCTTTTATTGATACTTTTAGAAAGAAGAGAGCTGGACAGGTTTATGCTTGATTTCAGTGTTTTTGTGCAGGTTTTAAGGTGAATTTGGTGAAAGAAGTGAAGAAGGAGAGAGATGTAATCAGAAAAGACATCAAAAAGTGCAAAAGGAGAAGCCGAAGTCACCGCTCAGCGGCAGTTTACCGCTGAGCGGCACTCAGGAGCTTACGGGAGATCCACTGAGGGGCAAAATGGCCGCTGAGGGGAAGAAACGAGACACGCACTTACCGCTGAGCGGTATTTTACCGCTGAGCGGTATTTTACCGCTGAGCGGCACTTTTATGGGCTTGGACCTAATTTTTTGTAATTTACGAATAATATATAAGCTTTAGGGTTTCCTAGGGTTAGGTATCCTTGGCAGAAACGAAGCAAACACTCTCTCTTCCACCCCTTTGAAGGAGGATCTTGGATGCTCAGGCTTCCTCTTCACCTTTCTAGGGTTTTATCTTTCATTCTTTCATTGTTATTTATCTAGGTTCACCATGAATATGGTGAACTAAACCTTGTATGTTTGTTGGGGAATCAATGTAATCTTTTGAAGCTCTCATATATGGAATTTGTTTTTACATCTTATATTTAAGATTTATGCTTTCTTTCATCATTAGTTATGGTTTTTCCTCTTTGCTTAATGCTTGCGTTGTTTAACTCATTCGATGCATGATTATTGATTTTGTCGATACGGGAACGTACGGGGAAGTCTAGATCCGGGGAATCTCTCCCAATATTATATTGGTTGTCGTTAAGCTCCTGCACTTGATGAACTAATTATTAGGAATGCTAGGAATCGTATGAACTTGTAATTAGGGAGAAGCCTTCTTGAAAGGTACTTTAGAGAGTGGCATTAACAATGATGATTTGAATGTTGAATTCCTAAAATATATGAGAGTGGATATGATGAAATTGAACCCCAACAACATATTCATACATATATTTCATTGAAAGTGTTTATCTTTTGCTTTTGCCATTGATCAAAACCTCATGCATACATGTTTATTTTCGTCTTGTGCATAATATAATCCAAATATTTCGTCTTTAAGTCTTAGTTAATCAACAAACCACACAACTAAACTAGGCCGTGAGTCCTTTGGGAAGAACGATACTTGGTCTTACCAAGTTTATTACTTGAACGATTCGGTCATATTTGTCGATTGTAAAACAAGTTTGTGACATCATATTTTGGTGATCATAAAGTTGTCCATCAAGTTTTTGGTGCCGTTGCCGGGGACTCGTGGTTTAACTGGTTAATTTGTGTGATTATTGATTATCTTTGACTTGTTTTTGAATTTTTAATTTAAATTTCGAATTTTTATTTTCTGTTTATATTTTTCAGTTTGTATTTTATTTTATATTATTTTATTTTTTGGTTATTATTTTATTTTATTTTATTTTATTTATTTTTCTGTTTTTATTTTTCTGTTTTCTGTTTTTATTTCATCTTCTTATCTCTAATCTTATATCTTCTTTTATATCTTTTTGTGCTAACAATTGTTTTTAGGGTTTTGTGCCTAATGTCTGCAGAATGCAATTTGGTCAAGAATTTAACTACATGGGCACTCAATTCTACCAAAGTAATCTCAACCACTGGCGGAAGGGGATGAAGTGGACGAAGCTGACGAAGTTGACGAAGTGGAGGAAGTGGAGGTAGTGGATGATGTAAGATCGTTGAAAATATTTGTAAGTCAGATACTAGATAAAAAAAAAAGTAACTAGTGAATAGTAAATTGTGAATAGTAAAAAGTGAATAGTAAAAAAAAATTATTTTGGGAAAGGATAAGTGTTCCACGTAGCTTTGAGATCAGAATTCATCAATTTGCAAATAAAAAATTATTTTTGTAATAGTAAAATGAATAAAAAAATGAATAGTTAAAATGAATAGTAAAAATGAATAGTAAATTTTTTTGCTATAAATAGCCAAGGGGGGAGGCTGAAAAGTTAAACCAAAGAACTTAGAAAAATTTTGAGAGAAGAGAGTTGGAAGAATTTCTAATTGCAAAGGGGATATTCTATAAGTTTTCAGAGAACGAGGAAATTAAGTCTGTAATAGAGGTAAGGGAAGCCACTCTTATACT
Organism: Vigna umbellata; assembly: GCF_029865625.1. NCBI lineage: Eukaryota > Viridiplantae > Streptophyta > Magnoliopsida > Fabales > Fabaceae > Vigna > Vigna umbellata. The sequence goes on along the minus strand of NC_142171.1, from coordinate 49,970,529 downwards.
TTGCTTTTCTCTAATCCTAAATCTTGAATATGTAGTATTTTGTTGCTGTATGGTCTTGAATTTTGAATGAGAACATTTATTTGTTTCTTTTGTATTTTTGGAAGGACGAGAAGTTGTCTAACCGGCTCTGCCAGATTCAACTTCTTGTTTCCCCAAAGCTTTGGTTGTTTCTTATATCTTTATATTGTATTTTTGGAAGGACGAGAAGTTGTCTAACTGGCTCTGCCAGATTCAACTTCTTGTTTCCCCACACCTTTTATTTCTTATTTATATTGTATTTTTGGAAGGATGAGAAGTTGTCTAACCGGCTCTGCCAGATTCAACTTCTTGTTTCCCCACACCTTTTATTTCTTAGTTATATTGTATTTTTGGAAGGATGAGAAGTTGTCTAACCGGCTCTGCCAGATTCAACTTCTTGTTTCCCCACACCTTTTATTTCTTATTTATATTGTATTTTTGGAAGGATGAGAAGTTGTCTAACCGGCTCTGCCAGATTTAACTTCTTGTTTCCCCAAAAATTTTATTGTTTTATCTATTTTTTTTATTGCATCTTTCTGGAAGGATGAGAAGTTGTCTAACCGGCTCTGCCAGATTCAACTTCTTGTTTCCCCTGAATTTTTATATTAATATTATTTTGATGGTAATGAGAGCTAAATATTTTTGTATGAATTTATTTTATAAAATATTTGCATATGAATGTTGAACTGGTGTGCTCTTGTGAAACTATTTTATGACTTTTATTATATTGGGTGTGATAACTGAAACTGTGAAATTGTACATGTTGTGATATGATGAATTTAATCTGTTTTGAATGAGTTTGTTGGCTGAAATTGATCTTGTTGGAAGGTCTGGAGTAAGGGTTCTGTAATAGCTTGTATATGGGTATTAAATAGATGTACAGATATTGTTTGAGGTTGCTGTGTGAGGAAGTGAAAATATTAAAATTTGGCATTTCAAATTTAGAGCATAAGAGAACATGGTGGATAATTTAAATAAATCAATTGTTAATTATTGAGGGCCTTTCCTTGTTGGTAGGATAGAGGAACCTTAAAAACCTGAGTTGGCACATCCCTGATCATAGAGCAGCCCTGGCCTGGTCCAGTCAGTTGTGACTAGTCATATGTGCTGGCGTCGAAGGTGAGTTTGATGCGTTCAGACATCTGGGTCCTCTCCGGTGACCAATTGGGGTAAAGAAAAATCTCTACTAGGATGAAAATAAAATAAAACAAGTTGATTGTAGATGCATAATATTATCATGGTAAAAACTTCATATATATATTTTATTTATCATTACATTGAGCCCAGACTTTAATATGTAGTTCCTAAGATATGTTGATGTATTTTGGCTGATATATGATCTTTGATTGGTGAAAATATGTTGAGTTATACTCATTATGGGCAAATTGAGTTTATAATATGAAGTATGATATCTGACAATATGCTTAATTTATTGACACCAAAACGGGTTATTGTGAATTTATGAACATGATTGAGTTAGGTGGATAAAAAGGGTATGAATTGTGGATTTTATGAAATGTTGGAGTGGATATGAGAAATCATTACTTATGAAATGATGTTTACTACTGGAGTAGTATGTTCGAGTTATACCATGAGAGCTTGATATGAGCAAAGTAACACCAGAGGTTTATGAAAGCAGGCAGAAAGTGGTCTGACCATAAGGCTTTGACATAAATATATGGTTCATAAGTTTTATAGAAGTAGGCAGAGAGAGGTCTGACCATAAGGCTTCAGAAAGTAAGACCTAGTATATAGGTGAGGCTTAAGGAAGCAGGCAGAGAGCGGTCTGACCATAAGGCTTCGTGAGTAAGCATGGTACACTTGTAAGGTTTATGGAAATGAGAAAGATGATTTTGATAATGATGAATTAATGACATCGGAATAATGATATTTTATCAATTGTAGAAATACATGATTGGAATATTTTTATTACAAGTTTAATGATTTTATGATATGGTTGGCTTACCCTTATTTGTTTGTACTATGATCATATAACTCATGTTATATGTGAATAGATAATGTTGCAGATGCGGTTGAAAAAGCTTAGAGATGAGAGAGATGCGGGGAAAAACTTTCAGGGATTTTTGTAAAAAGAATAAATTTGTATTGGGAAAATTATGTTGTGTAAGACTTATAAGTTGAAATTTCAAATTTATGTTAAGTGGTGAAGACTATATTATTTAAAGTTTGTAAGTTTGGTATTGTACTTTGGAGTAATCGAAATAAAGTTTGATTGTTTATATGAGATATCAAATTAATTTAGTCTCTACTATCAGTAATACCCTTTTATTATATTTGGATGTTACAGACGAAGTGGACAAAGTCTACGAGGTGGAGGAAGTGGAGGAAATGCAGGAAGTGGACGAAGTGGAGGAAGTTGAGGAAGTGGAGGAAGTGAAGGAAGTGGAGGAGTGGACGACGTGGACGAAGTGGACGAAATCGACGAAGTTGACGAAGGTGAGGAAGTGGAGGAAGTAGAGGAAGTGGACGAAGTGGAGGAAGTGGACGAAGTCGACAGTGTGGACGAAGTGGAGGAAGTCAAGGAAGTGGAGGAAGTGTACGAAGTGGAGGAAATGGACGAAGTTGACGGAGTTGAGTGATGAGTCAATATTTTCTCGATTTCACTTAGCTTATTGTGCTAGGTTTAATCAGGGAATTGTGCTTGAATGTCTAGTATTTTCCCATTTTTTCTAATTGTGCTTAATTTGATCAGAAATTCTTATTTTAATTAATTTGAATTATTTAAGCTAATTATTTGCATCATTGATTGCAAGAAAAAATTTGGAGATACATTTTGGGACATTTGGAAGAATGCAAATAATTCAAGACTCTCCACAAAAAGAAGTTTGCAAGAAGAAGGGCATTACGGTGATATCACTCTTTGGGCTTATGAGAAAGGGGTGCTTCATTATTGAAAAGGTGGTGACGTCCAACATTTTTCTGCCACCACGGCCTGCATACACGCTGTCCAGCGTTGGAAGGAGTTACGAAAAGAAGAAAAGCACGTGAATGGGGCACTCATTTTTCTGGAATTTAAGAGGTGCACGAAGAAGCCACGTTGGAAGCAAGGAATCCAACAGCTTGAGGAAAGGATGCGGCTGTCCAACGAGGCCCATGAGCTTGGAGGGAGCGTCCGGCCTGCACGCATCCAGCAAAAGGGGGAGAGGGTAGCATCCAAGGAGGGAGGTCGAGCATGGATGGGGGATAGAGTGGTGTCTCGGCCGAGGGGCGTGACCCAGCCGCCACTTGTTACTTGTTTATTTTCTCTTGACTTTTGAACACTATTTTTGGAATGGAATGAATGAAGAGCTGACGTTTATTCTTTATGCTAGATTCTCATTGCATTTTTCATTTGGTTTTGTCCACAGAAGAGCAAGGAGCTGGCACATGCGGTTCTTAGATGGCAAGCAGCTGTCACTTTCAGGCTGCACGATGTCACGGCAGGGGAGAATTGAAGCAGCAAGGAGCAGTGGTGTGCACAAGCTGAAGCGGTCATTCCATTTGGAGAGCAGTAGCAGAACGCGCAAGGGTCGCCACCTGGGGAAAGGCCTGATTCAAGAAGGAGCTGGAGAAGGGCAGTGGTGTCACGTCTCGGTTTTTCCAGCAACACGCTGATTCAAGAAGTGGAGTGGTGCACGGGAATTTGAGCTGGAAAGATGCATTTTATATTCTATATATTAAATTGCCTTCAGCATTGTTTTCTTCATTTCATTTCCAACCGTGCACTTCCTTTTTTCTAGCAAATGTTGCTGCTTTTATTCTAAGTGTCACGTCCCATTAATGTCCATGTTGAGTCACCTAGCTGCTTACATCAATGCACATGCCACGCAACTCAATGCATTAAAAATCCACTGAGAACGAGCCCTGCATGCACGCCACTTGTCAAAGTGGAAGTTTCTGAAGTGAATGGTGGGGTGCAGGTGTCAACCAGGGGGACGTCCGTTCGTCTGAAAGTGGGAATTTGAACAAAAGTGATTTTTTTTGAAAATTTCCCCACTCTCGTGCGTGCACCTCCTCCCCTTCCAAACTCAGAATTTTCATTTCCTCCTCCATCTCTCTAGAACCTTTCTTCTTCTCTCTTCTGCAACTCACCATCCTCTTCTCCGATCACATTTCAGAAAACGCAGAAATCTTCCCTGCACCGAGAGCTCCATATTGAATCGAACAACTTACAGTTCTGGTAAGTTTCACTAGGACGCTCGTTTCTGGAGTTCCTGCAAACTGTATTCAGTTGCATGCAATGGTGTAGACTAAGCCCTTCATTTTCTTTTGGTTAGTTTAGTTGGAGAGCTTAAGAGAAACGTTGAGAGAGCCTCATTTAGACGAATCAAGATCCACTCATTTTAGGGCGATCACTACAAATCCGGGTAAGGGAAGCTTATTAAGTTTAATTCATGTAATTTAATGTGATGTATGAATGTACTGGGAATTACATGTTTTGTACTGTATGAGCGTTCTGAAAATCTGTATGCAGTATGATGTTTAATATTTGATTTTTTGAGTATGTGGGTATGATTAGAATTGATGCGTGGAAATGATGAAATATTCTATGGTTTGATTAAATTGAAAATAAGCTGTATGATGAGATGATGCATGAAAATGTATGGATTTGTGCTATGATATGAGTAAATTGATGTATGAAAGTTTATACTGGAAAATGGGTATACTGCAAGTTGAGTTTGAATATCTAAGTCTATGAAAATGAACGTTCGTTATCGAAACGGTCTTTGACCGTTCGGTATTCTCTGAGTCATTTTTGAAATAGCTGAACCCTTTCATTTGGAAATGATTCTATGGGAGGACGAACGCCCTCTTATACATAACTTTACGTTTGAGCGTTCGGCCAAACGTACACCTCATGAGTGTTGTGTGAGAAATTGAGAAGCTTGAAAATCTACCTTTGTACACTTAGTCAAATTGTTAAAACATAAACTTTAAGTATTCCATCTTATGTAAATTCCAAATTTCTAAAATTTTGAATCAGTGCATAAGTCTAGACTCAAAAGCGTACGTCCTAAGTGGCGCTCGGTCTTATACCGAACGCTCGTCCTAAAAGTGTAAATGATAAGTAGCGCTCGGTCCTATACCGAACACTCGTTCTTTCCGTAATCGCCAACGAGCGGAAATAGCGTTCGTCTTGAATTTTCATAACGTTCGTCCTGAATTGTAATAGCGTTCGTCCATAAACTCAAAATCACGTTCGTCCTAAACTTCAATAAATTTGCGTACCGCGTTCGGTCATTTACTGGCAAGCGGTTATTCCAACTAAATGGTACTTAGTACATTTAGTACTCGTATTTTTATCTTTGTTCAGTTGAAGTGAATCTGAAATCTTGAATCATTCTAAGTATAAATTAAATTGTTCTAGAATCAGTTCATTTAACTGATTCAAATTTTAATAACGTTCGTCATGAAAGATGAGTCAACTTTATCCCTTCGGAAAAGAAGTTCCTTCCGTCTCGTTCTTGATGTTCGTCCTCGTTATGATGGGGAGTGAACGTTCGCCTTTTTATGCAAGTGAAACAAAGAATGAAAATGTATTTAAGAGAAAGAATTAAGATGTGCGAACACTATGAGAACTGAAGTTGTGATTGTGGATCTTGAACGAGCGTTCCAGGGTGGAACGACTCTTGAATGGAAATTGAGATTTGTAAGTATGAACGTGGTAAGCTTAGATGGTGGTTCATCCTGATATTCCGTGAGTGCTCGTTCTCAAGTAGAGAGGAGTATGTCATGTGTGGGAATGGCAGGAGGTCTAGTCCATAACTGTAACTTGGACAGAACAGACTAACCTCAGGTGGTGACTGATGAGCATTCCAGTTAACCCACCTGTGTGCACGAACGCCTTAGCTACACAGGATTCATACAGTCCGGACGGTCGGTCTAGTATCAGGATTTGGATGGAATTAATGTATGAATTGAATGTATATGTTGTGAATTTACTTGCTGAATTTGATAAGTATGAAATATATGTTTGACTTGAATTAAATTCAATAAGCTTACCCTTGCACTTTCCTTGCGTTGTCTGTATATGTATATCCGTCTTGTCCTTGCAATGATCATCCGTGTGGATGTGAGCAGAAGGAGATGCTTCATTGGAGCAAACTCTTGAAGAGGAAATCATAGCTGAGGAGAATCTCGTAGAGGTTGAGGTGAAGGTCGAACAGTGAGGCGTTCGGTTAGTTTAGTATTTGTAGTTAGGAGAGCGAGCGGTTGTGAGCGAGCGCTCCTTTTGATTGTGTAAATATTTGGACGTTCGAAAATGATTTTGTAAACCGTTCGTCCTTATTTTTTTGTGAACGCTCGTTGAATTATATATGTAAGGCCGTTCGGTTATTTATGAACTCTGCTTCCTTTACTTTCAAAACTGTTTTGCAATATTGATACATGTGATTATTCTAAGTATATAGTTGATGACTGTATAATTTTGGGATGTTACACTAAGTCCCATGCATTTAAAACATTATTCCCTCTTATATGTGCAATTAATTTGTAAATGACGCTTTCCAACTTAGGCGTTTACTGATTCCTCTATTGCATTCAATTGGATTCGCGTTGAGATTAAAATTTCATTTTACAGCTGCATTATGTGCATTTGATGTTCTAGTTTAAGTGTCGCATTTGAATAGCTTGAATTGTGTTTGCATATTTATCTGTTACGGTGTTCAGTTTAATGTGTTCATGCATTTTAATGCTTTCAATTATGTTCGGTCGTGTTTAATTTCCAGTTTTAATTTAGTTCGTTTCAAATCACAAAAACACTTTCAAAACTCCCCACTACGGTTTGACCTAAGTCTCGAATCACATTTGGTCCTTCAGAGACGACCTAGGAGTCACTTCCTAGCACTATACTGCATTCTTTAATGTACATCAAATTTGATGGGCCGCTACAGCCGTATCATTGAGGAAGTGAAGGAAGTGAAGGAAGTGGAGGCAATGGAGTAAGTGGATGAAGTTGATGAAGTGGACGAAGTTGAGGAAGTGGAGGATGTGGAGGAAGTGGAGGAAGTGGAGGAAATGGACGAAGTGGACGAAGTGAACGAAGTGGACGAAGTGGACAAATTGGACGAAGTTGAGGAAGTGGACGAAGTTGAGGAAGTTGAGGAAGTTGAGGAAGTGGAGAAGTGGAGGAAGTGGAGGAAGTGGAGCAAGTGAAGCAAGTGGACGAAGCAGACAAAGTTGAGGAAGTTGAGGAAGTGGACGAAGTTGAGGAAGTGGAGGAAGTGGAGGAATTGGAGGAAGTGGAGGAAGTGGAGGATGTGGACGAAGTGGAGGAAGTGGACGAAGTTGAGGAAGTTGAAGAATTGGACGAAGTGGAGGAAGTGGCCGAAATTGACGAAGTGGACGAAATGGAAGAAGTGGAGGAAGTGGAGGAGGTGGAAGAAGTGGACGAAGTTGAGGAATGGACGAAGTTCACGAAGTTGAGGAAGTGGAAGAAGTGAACGAAGTAAACGAAGTGGCGAAAGGGGACGAAGTGGAGGAAGTGGATGAAGTGGAGGAAGTTGACGAAGTTGACGAAGTGGACGAGGTTGAGGAAATTGAGAAAGTTGAGGAAGTGGACGAAGTGGACGAAATTGAGGAAGTGGACGAAGTGGACCAAGTTGACGAAGTTGAGGAAGTGAAGGAAGTGGACGAAGTGGACGAAGTGGAAGAAATGAAGGAAGTGCGGGAAGTGGAGGAAGTGGAGGAAGTTAATGAAGTGGACGAAGTAGAAGAAGTGGACAAAGTGTACGAAGTTGAGGAAGTTGAGGAAGTGGAGGAAAATGAGGAAGAGGAGGAAGTGCACGAAGTTGAGGAAGTGAAGGAAGTGGAGGAAGTGGAGAATGTGGAAGAAGTGGCCAAATTTGAGGAAGTTGAGGAGGTGGACGAAGTTGACGAAGTGGACGAAGTTGACGAAGTTGAGGAAGTGGAGGAAGTGGAGTAAGTGGAGTAAGTGAACGAAGTGGACGAAGTGGACGAAGTTGAGGAAATGGACAAAGTGGAAGAAGTGGAGGAAGTGCAGTAAGTGGAGTAAGTGAACGAAGTGGACGAAGTGGACGAAGTGGACGAAGTTGAGGAAATGGACGAAGTGGAAGAAGTTGAGAAAGTGGAGGAAGTGGAGGAAATGGAGGAAGTGGACGACGTGGACGAAGTTGAGGAAGGGGAGGAAGTAGGCGAAGTTGAGGAGGTGAAGGAAGTGGAGGAAGTGGACGAAGTTGACGAAGTGGAGGAAATGGCCGAAGTTGACGAAGTCTACGAAGTGGACGAAGTAGAGGAAGTGGAGGTAGTGAAGCAAGTTGAGGAAATGGAGGAAGTGGACGAAGTGCACGAAGTTTACGAAGTTGAGGAAGTGGACGAAATTGACGAGGTGGAGGAAATGGACGATGTTGACGAAGTGGTGGAAGTTGAGGATGTGGACGAAGGGGAAGAAGTTGACAAAGTAGAGGAAGTGGAGGAAGTGGAGGAGATGGAGGAAGTGGACAAAGTTGAGGAAGTGGATAAAGTTGACGAAGTGGAGTAAGTGGACGAAGTTGAGGAAGTGGACGAAGTTTACCAAGTCTACGAAGTGGACGAATTAGAGGAAATAGAGGAAGTGGAGGAAGTAGAGGAAGTGGAGGAAATGGTGGAAGTGGACGAAGCGGACAACGTAGAGGATGTAGAGGTAGTGGAGGAAGTGGACGAAGCATACGAAGTGGACGAAGTGAACGAAGTGAACGAAGTGAACGAAGTGAACGAAGTGGAGGAAGTTGACAAAGTTGACGAAGTTGAGGAAGCAAACCAAGTTGACGAAGTTGAGGAGGTGAAGGAAGTGGAGGCAGTGGAGGAAGTGGAGGAAGTAGACGAAATTGACGAAGCGGACGAAGTGGAGGAAGTTGACGCAGTTTACGAAGTGGACGAAGTTGACGAAGTGTATGAAGTGGAAGTAGAGGAAGTGGAGGTAGTGGAGGAAGTGGAGGAAGTGGAGGAGGTGGAGGAAGTCGAGTAAGTGGAGTAAGTGGACGAAGTGGACGAAGTGGACGAAGGGACGAAGTGGACGAGGTTGAGGAAGTGGAAGAAATGGAGTAAGTGGACGAAGTGGACAAAGTTGATCAAGTTGAGGAAGTGGACGAAGTGGACGAAGTTGACGAGGTGAAGGAAGTAGAGGAAGTGGAGGAAGTGGAGGATGTGGAGGATGTGGAGGAAGTGGAGGAAGTGGAAGAAGTGGAGGAAGTTGACGAAGTAGAGGAACTAGAGGAAGTGGAGGAAGTGGTGTAAGTGGAGTAAGTGAACGAAGTGGGCAAAGTTGACGAAGTTGAGGAACTGGAGGAAGTGAACGAAGTGGAAGAAGTTTGGAAAGTAGAGGAAGTGGAGGAAGTGGAGGAAATTGAGGAAGTGGACGATGTGGACAAAGTTGAGGAAGTGGGGGATGTAACACCCCAAATAATTTAAAGGGTATTACTGGTAGTAAAGACTAAATTAATTTGATATCTGATATAAACTATCAAACTTTATTTCAATTATTCCAAAGTACAATTCCAAGCTTACAAACTTTAAACAATATAGTCTTCACCACTTAACATAAATTCGAAATTAAACTTATAAGTCTTACACAATATATTTTTCCAATGCAAATATATTCTCTTTTTTTAGAAAAATCCCTAAAATTTTTTTTCCCGCATCTCTCTCATCATCTCTAAGCTTTTTCAACCGCATTTGCAACATTTTCTGCTCACATATAAGATGAGTTATATGATCATAGCATAAACAAATAAGGGTAAGCCAACCATATCATAGAATCATTAAACTTACTTATAATATAAATGTTTCAATCATGTATTTCTGCAATTTATAAATACCATTATCCCGATGTCATTAATTCATTTTTTTTTCTTCATTCTTCAAAATCATCTTTCTCATTTTCATAAACCTTACAAGTATACCATGCTTACTCACGAAGCCTTATGGTCAGACCGCTCTCTGCCTGCTTCCTTAAGCCTTACCTATATATTATGTCTTACTTTTTGAAGCCTTATGGTCAGACCTCTCTCTACCTGCTTCCTTAAGCCTTACCTGTATACTATGTCTTACTTTCTGAAGTCTTATGGTCAGACCACTTTCTGTCTGCTTTCATAAAACTTATGAATCATATGTTTATGTCAAAGCCTTATGGTCAGAGCACTTTCTGCCTGCTTTCATAAAACTTACGAATCATATGTTTATGTCAAAGCCTTATGGTCAGACCACTTTTTGCCTGCTTTCATAAAACTAGGGTGTTACTTTGCTCATATCAAGCTCTCATGGTATAAACCGAACATACTACTCCTAGTAGTAAACATCATTTCATAAGTAATGATTTCTTATATCCACTCCAACATTTCATAAAATCAACAATTCATACCGTCTTATCCACCTAACTTAATCATGTTCATTCTTTAATCATAAATTGACAATAACCCGTTTTAGTGTCAATAAATTAAACATATTGTCAGATATCATACTTCATATTATACACTCATTTTTCCCATAACGAGTATAACTCAACATATTTTCACCAATCAAAGGTCATAGATCAGTGAAAATACATCCACATATCTTAGGAACTACATATTAAAGTTTGGGCTCAATGTAACGGTAAATGAAATATATATGTAGTTTTTACCATGATAACTTAAGAACAAAAATATAGTGTTCATCATACTTTTCAAAATTTCGAAATTTAGTTCTCAACACATAGACTTCTAATTACAAATCCGAACAGTCAAATTATAGTAATATATCTTAGGAATCATATATCAAATTTTCAGGTTGATCCAACGGTCATATAGAATAGAATCTATATTTTACCGAGAGTACTCATCAACACAATAACAGGGGTAATTAATTTACTCAAACATGAAGAACTTATTTCTCCAAGTACAGACTATTAATTAATGATCCGAACGGTCAAAGTGAAGAAATAGGTCTTAGGATTCATATATTAAAATTTTAGCTAAATCCAATGGTAAAAACAATTAAAAGGAATGTTTTACCACAGTAACTCGAAAATAAGAAAAATTATAATCATGAAAACTAAATTTACACAAGTGAATAGATAACTACCATTATCAAAATTTTAACATGTTCATAACTCATATTCATGATCATCATATGTATAAATATCATATGTAAGAAAGTATTAGCTCCCCTACCATCAAAATAATCTTAATATAAAAATTCAGGGGAAACAAGAAGTTGAATCTGGCAGAGCCGATTAGACAACTTCCCATCCTTTCAGAAAGATGCAATAAAAAAGTAGATAAAACAATAAAATTTTTGGGGAAACAAGAAGTTGAATCTGGCAGAGCCGGTTAGACAACTTCTCATCCTTCCAAAAATACAATATAAATAAAAGGTCTGGGAAACAAGAAGTTGAATCTGGCAGAGCCGGTTAGACAACTTCTCGTCCTTCCAAAAATACAATATAAAGAGATAAGAAACAATAAAAGCTCTAGGGAAACAAGAAGTTGAATCTGGCAGATTCGGTTAGACAACTTCTCATCCTTCCAAAATTGTAAAAGAAATAACTAAATGTTCTAAGTAATAATAACGTACAATTAGCATAACAGAATCAATATCACGTTTTACAACCATCAAACTTGGGTCTTATCACAGAAACATGTTCTCATTCAAAATTCAAGATCATCCAGAAACAAAATACTCCATATTCAAGGCTTAGGATTAGACAAAAGCAAAGTATTGTATACTCAAGATTTAAGAGTGGCTTCCCTTACCTCTATTACAGACTTAATCTCCTCATTCCCCAAAAACTTCCGGAATGTCCCCTTTGCAACTAGAAATTCTTTCAACTCTCTTCTCTCAAAATTTTTCTATGTTTTTGGGGTAAATTTTCAGCCTTCCCCCCCTTGGCTATTTATAGCAAAAAAAAATTTTACTACTCATTTTTACTATTCATTTTACTATTCACTGTAGCAGTACTGTAGTTGTACTACAATTACTGTAGCTGTACTACTATTCACTGTAGAGGTATTGTAGCTTGTACTACATTTTTCCTGTAGCAGTACTGTAGCAACACATGATTCACGAGGTATTTTTACATTGTACATATTTTACTGTAGCACTATACATATTTTACTATAGCATTTTACTGTAGTATAAAATTATTTTTTATTTCAAAAATATCTAGTATCTTAATTACAACAAATTTCAAGGGTCTTACAGAGGAAGTGGACGAATTTGAGGAGGTGAAGGAAGTGGAGGAAGTGGGCGAAGTTGACGAAGTGGACGAAGTTGAAGAAGTGGAGGAAATGGACGAAGTTGATGAAGTGGACGAAGTAGAGGAAGTGGAGGAAGTGGAAGAAGTGGAGGAAATGGTGGAAGTGGACGAAGCGGACGAAGTTGACGCAGTTAACGAAGTCGAGGAAGTGCACGAAGTTGACGAAGTGTACGAAGTGGACGAAGTAGAGGAAGTGGAGGTAGTGGAGGAAGTGTAGGAAGTGGAGGAAGTGGAGGAAGTGGAGGAAGTGGAGTAAGTGGAGTAAGTGGACGAAGTGGACGAAAGGACGAAGTGGAGGAATTTGATGAAGTTGAGGAAGTGGAGGAAATGGAAGTTGAGGAAGTGGAGGAAGTTGAGGAAGTGGAGTAAGTGAACAAAGTGGACAAAGTTAATCAAGTTGAGGAAGTGGACGATGTTGACAAAGTGGAAAAAGTAGAGGAAGTGGAGGAAGTGGTGGAAGTGGAGGAATTGGAGGATGTGGAGGAAGTGGAGGAAGTGGACGAAGTTTAGGAAGTTGAGGAAGTGGAGGAAGTGGAAGAAGTTGACAAAGTGGAGGAAGTGGAGGAAGTGGAAAAGTGGAAGAAGTGGAGAAAGTGGAGGAAGTGGAGGAAGTAGAGGAAATGGAGGAAGTGGACAATGTGGATGAAGTTGAGGAAGTGGAAGAAGTTGATGAAATTGAGGAGGTGAAGGAAGTGGAGGAAGTGGATAAAGTTGACGAAGTGTACGAAGTTGACGAAGCAGAGGAAGTGGACGAAGTTGACGAAGTCTACGAAGTTGACGAAGTGGAGGTAGTGGAGGAAGTTGAGGAAGTGGACGAAGAGGGCGAAGGGACGAAGTGGACGAAGTTGACGCAGTTGAGGAAGTGGACGTACTTGACGAGGTGGAGGAAGTGGACGAAGTTGACGAAGTCGAGGAAGTCGAGGAAGTGGAAGAAGTTGACAAAGTGGAGGAAGTAGAGGAAGTGGAGGAAATGAAGGAAATGGACGAAGTGGACGAAGTTGAGGAAGTTGAGGAAGTGGACGAATTTGAGGAGGTGAAGGAAGTGGAGGCAGTTGACGAAGTGCACGAAGTGGACGAAGTTGACGAAGTGGAGTAAGTGGACGAAGTTGACGAATTAGAGGGAGTAGAGGAAGTGGAGGAAGTGGAGGAAGTGGAGGAAGTGGAGGAAATGGTGGAAGTGGACGAAGCGGACGAATTGGACGAAATGGACTGATGAGTCAATATTTTATTGACTTCACTTAGCTTATTGTGCCGGATTTAATCAAGGAATTGTGCTTGAATGTACAGTATTATCCTATTTTTCCTAATTGTGCTTAATTTGATCGGAAATTCTTATTTTAACTAATTTGAATTATCTGAGCTAATTATTTTGCAAGGAAAATTTTGGAAATAGAAATCGGGGCATTTGGAAGGATATTCATTCACTCACTGTGTTATTTAATCGAAAGACGCTACGCTACATTAATTTAATTTGTGTGTTAATATGTGGAAACCTTGAAGTGGAATATTTTTGGTTGGAGTTGGAAAGATGGTGTCACGGCCACACTCAATTACTTTACTAGAATGGAAAGAAACACACGCTGATTAATTTGGTGGAAGATTAAATTGTACAATTTGAAGATGACTATGCTTTATTTTGGAAAGTGCACAATGTTGATTAAATTGGAGAGGGGCTTCACGTAGGTAACAGCCACCACACCAAAGAGAGAGATTTTGTTTTTGGCTTTAAAATTATGTAGTCATGGAAGGAGCAACTTGGAGGGCCCCCTCTCACTTTTGCACACGAAGAAAGTGGAATAATCAACATGTTTTCTTTGGACAACACATTGGGGCTGCCACACTCTTTTAGTTGTTGGCTTGCAACGTGGTAAGCAACCATTAGATTTTGGAAGAGCTGCACATGGAAAAGCAATAAATAATGGACATGCAGCTCACGACAATTGCAACCCAACGACAACAAAGAAAGAGGGGACCACGTTGAGGGAGAGGAAGCTCACGGTTTTGAGAAGGAGTGCAGCAGCTGCCTTCATGGTCCAGCTGGGAGGCGTCATGACCAGCTGCACCGTCCAGCTATCTAACGTCCAAGCAAAGAAGAAGAAGCACATCCAGCAGCTTGGAGGAGCACCGTGAAGCGAGAGAAGCCACACTTGAACGGCAGCAAGGAGCTGGAAGAGAAGTGAAGCATAGTGATTGAGTTGAGAGAAGAATGAGTTGGTGTGCACGGTGCTGGAAGGGAAAGCAGCCACCACCGAGCAGCAGCGTGAAGGTGCAGCAGTGTGATTTATATTGGATGCAGATCATGGTACGGGCTTCCAGCAGCTTGGTCTCTCTTGGTTTGCATTCCAGCAGCCACACACAGAGAATAATCAGGCACGGTGCAGTATATTCTTTTTGGTTTTGTCTTGGAGAAGAAGACGTGCACACGGAAGAAAAGGAGAGGCTGCTGGATAGTTTGTACTACACGGACAATGGGCTGGACACGGTGCAGCTACTGATTCACACATCCATGGAATGAACACGCAACTACAGCATGGTGTCATGGCTTTGGCCAGCAGGTGTAAGCTTGGAGCGGAAGTGGAGTCCAACAACCACAAGGAGACTCACGGCAATGGAGGTAGAAGCATCTTGATCCAGCAGCATGGAGAAGCACGCACTCAATTGTGAAAGGCATTGAAGATGAGAAAGTTGTTGGAAGTGGGTCCAAGCCTCCACCCAAAAGTGAAGACACTCTTTGCTTTAGCAAATGGAGAAAAGGAATGTGATTGTGGATACACGGCTGCTGCAGAGACGGCTGGAAAGAGCTTCTACATAGAGACAAAATGGAGAGGGACCACAAGCCACAATTAATTGTTTTGGTATGTATTGCACATAAAGAAAGCCAGCAGCACAATGGATGACGAAGAATATAAAAGACAGCAAGAACTTCTTGATGAAAGAGGCCGGGAGAGGAGTCAGCAGGGGGCTGGAAATTCCTGCAGGGGGCTGATCCAGAGGGAACAACACGGCACTGGACAAGGGCTGGAACAGTGAAGGAGAAAGAGTTGCGCAGTGTACACCATAGGTTCAGATTTTAATTTTTGTTTGCTGTAATCAATTTCAATTCAATTTCAGTTTGATTTAATTTTCTGAACTTCCAAGTCTGTTACTGTTTTTATTTTGCTTCTGTAATTTAACTTTTACTGCTGTAATTTAATTTCTGTTGTAATTTAATTTCAGTTGTTGTTTTCTGCAATTTAATTTCTACTCTTCTTTATTTTTGCATGTTGATCATTCATTGTAATTTTATTCTCTTTATTTTACTGCAGTAATTTTGATTCTGTTTTTACTGTTTTCTAAATTTACTGTTTTCTGTATTTACTGTTTTCTGTATTTTCGTTTTCTGTATTTTGCTTTTACTGTTTTACTGATTTTGATATTCTGTACTTACTGTTTTTACTGTTATTATTTACTGCTGTAATTTCATTTTTTTTGTTTTTACTGTTTTACTGTTTTTACTGTTTTCTGTATTTACCATGTATTTTATGTTTTTATGTATTTTCGTTTTTACTGTTCCAGATTTATTTTCACTGTTTTATGTTGCTGTAAATTCGTTTTTACTGTAGCAATTTTGTTTTTACTGTTTTAATTTCGTTTTACTGTTTTAAATTTTACAGTTTTGTTTTTACTAATGTTTTTACTTTTGTGTTTAATGTTTTACGTTTTCTGTAAGTTTAATGTTCCCGCGTTTATTTTATTTTGACTGTCTTTTATCGTTCAAGTTTTTATTGTTTTAAAATTTACGTTACTGTGCTAAAATTTACTTCAACGTTTTTAATTCAGTCTGTTTAAATTTTATCCGCAACCAAAAACATTCACAGCCCCCCCCCCCCACTTCGTGTTGGATCTGAGACTGAACTACAAAAATTGGTCCTTGAGAGACGACCTAGGAGTCACTTCCTAGTCTATACTGCATTAATTTTGCAATCAACTTTTGTGGGAGGTGCGACCCTCTCATAAAAAATGGCACCGTTGCCGGGGACCAAAGGTTCAGTCTTGGGTTTTTGTTGTGTGTTAGTATTTGTTGTGTTTATATATCTTGTGTTAGTATATGTTTTATCTGTTATGTTTTTGTATGCGGCAACGTTACCCTTTCACCAAAAATGGCGCCGTTGCCGGGGATCAATGGTTGGTTCAGTTTCAGGTTTATTGTTCTGTTAATATTTGTTGTGTTAGTTGTGTTTTGTCTTGTGTTGTGATGTTCTGTTCTGTTTTTGTATGCGTGTCGTATGTGTTTTGTCTGTTAATTTAAAAAAAATGTCTTGTGTTTTATTTGTTTCGTAATTTTTAGTATTTTATTTTTCCATGTCTACCTATTCTGGTTATGTGAATACTGCTTATTCTGCGAGTGCCTCTAATTATGATTCTCCTTCTACGTGGTACTCTGATTGTAATTCTGCTGACTTTTCTGTTGAGAATAATATGGCTCGTCCTCCAACTTATGAAAGCTCTCCTTGGGAGCCAGTTCCACCAAATAGGGATGGTGATAATCTTTTTCTCAACACTGGAATGATAAAAATGCTGCCCCAGTTTCATGGTTTTGCAGATGAATGCCCACATGCACATTTGGAGAGGTTCTACCGAACTTGTTGTTATATGAAACCTCCAAATGTCCCAAATGATCAGGTTTTCTTAAGGGCATTTTCGTACTCATTAAAAGGAGCAGCAAAGGATTGGAAAAATCGTCTTCTTCGACAATGCGTTACCCGATGGGAAAATCTTAAGCATCAGTTTTTGAAGAAATTTCCCCTTGTGCAAAATAGTTACAACAACGATTCTAGAGGGAATGACACTGGTTTGGGATGGTGTGAAGCTCCACAAAAATATCAGGAAGCACCATCTCAAAATACTTTTATTTCTCTGCCAGTCCTGCAAGAACAACAGATGCAACAGTATGATTCTCCTACCCAATTAGCTCCTCAGCCTTCTACTTCTGAACCTACATTAAAGGAGTTATTGGAGCAGATGACCATGCAGAGCATTCAGTTTAAGCAAGAAACCATGGAGTTTCAGCAAGAGACTAGAGCTGCCATTCAGAGTTTGACTGATCAGATAGGGCAGATGGGCACTCAACTCACTGAGGAACAGTCTCAAGATTCAGAATCACCATCTTAGACTGTTCGGACGCTTGATGATGTTAGTGCCACCTACATAGGAGATGGGGACCAGAGTCACGTGCATACTGTACCACCCACTTTCCCATCGTCCTATGTCCCTACTCTTGCATTTGAGGAGACTGATGAACATCTTGAGGACGAGGCAAGAATAAGCAGTACTTTTGAGCCAGGTAGACCACCTTCATCTTCCCACACTCTAGCAAACTGCAAGGAAGTGGAGGTAAACATACCTAAATTTGACTACACTGTTGAGAGGTATGTTGATGATCATATTGTTGCTAAGCATGTTTTTAATTCTCCCTCTATGCATGATGAGAACCACTTTTTGATATCACATCCTAATGTTTATTTTCCGTGCACTGAACATGAATCTGAGTCTGTTATTGATATTGTTTCTACAATTGCAATTAATTCATGTTCTGAGGATGTATCGAAGGTTCAGTATGATAATTTAGGATTGGGTGTTATAACCCTGCATTAAATTTCTGTGGAACCACATTGCACTAACCATGTTGTAGGAGGTACGAATAAATTGGATCAACAAACACCCACGATAGAAGACAAAGGTGCTAACACTCACAAAAGTTTCAACCACAATAGGCACCTATTGAACCTACTCATCAACAATCACTACTTAGATCCAGCAGTTCTTCCTCAAAACTTCCGTGCTGGATCCTGAAGTAGAAGATATCTCCCTGATAGTCCAAAATTGGTAGCTTCCACCATAACCCAAGAGAGTTTTCTTTTTCCTTCTTCCCCATTTTCCTACTTTTATTGCACTTGTCCTTGATTTGTTTACTGTTTTAATTACTTATTTTATGCTTAGAATACATTGAGGACAATGTGTAGTTTAAGTGTGGTCTATAGGGGGAGATTCTGATTTTTATTTGTAAATTTTTGTTTCGTGTGTTAAATTTTTTGTTTTGTGTGTTAATTTTTTTTTCTGCTTTAAGTTGTTATTAGTGTGTCTTCTGTACAGTTTTACATGTTTGTCTTGATTTCTGGATTTTATTTAAGTTGTAGACTTATCTTTCACTTCATTTGACTGATACCTATGGTATGAAACTCTTGTTTTTCTTTGCGTGGAAAGATTATTCTGATGTGTGAGAGGTTGAATTAATTATGACACAAATACCCTACGTGAGAATTTGAGCCACTTATTTTCTTTCTTGTGTGTGATATGTCTCGTGATTGCTTGCACATATGCCTTGGCTTTACTCTTTTTAATAATGCTTGATTAATATGTGCATGATGAGAACCACTTTTTACTATCACATCTGGATGTTTATTCTCCATGCATTGAACATGAATCTGAGTCTGTGGTTGATATTGTTTCTAATTTTAAAATTGATTCATGTTCTGGGATGTATCTGAGGTTCAGCCTGTTACACTAGGATTAGGTGTTATACCCCTGCATGAAATTTCTGTAGAGCCACATTGCACTAACCCTATTGCAGGAGGTACAAATGAATTTGATCAACAAACACCCACAGTGGACAACAAAAGGTGCCAGTGTACACAACAGTTTGAAGATCAATAGGCACCGGCTGAACCCACTCATCAACAATCACTTCTTCTTAGATCTAGCTGTGGAAGACATTTCCCTGCTTGATCAAATATGGAGGATGAAGCAGTTCTTCCTCAAAACTTCCTGGCTGGACCCAATGGTGGAAGACATCTCCCTACAAGTCCAAAATTGGCAACTGCCACCATGACCAGGGGAGTTTTCTTTTCCCTTCTCCCCCTTTTCCCTACTTTTATTGCACTTGTCCATGATTTGTTCACTGTTTTGATTTTCGATCTTAGGCTTATGACACATTGAGGACACTGTGTAGTTTAAGTGTGGTCTATTGGGGGAGATTTTTATTTTTTTTTCTTTGTTAGTTTTTGTTTTCTTGGTTAAATTTTTTCTTTTCTAGGTTATTTTTGTCGTGTCTTGTGTACAGTTTGCATGTTTCCCTTGATTTTTGGACTTTGTTTAGGTTGTAGATGTGTCTTTCACTTCATTGATACTTGGCTTGAAATCCTTGCTTTTCTTTGCTTGGGAAGATGATTATGATGTTTGAGAGGTTGAATTGATTGTGACATAAATTCCATGTGTGAGATTTGAGCCACTTTATGTTCTTTCTTGTGTGTGATATGTCTCTTGATTGCTTGCGCATATGCCTTGGCTTGACTCTTGTTGATAAGTCTTGATTGATATGCATGTTTGGAAGTGATAAAGGCAGTTTTGTTTTTGAGCCTCTCTAGCCAAATAAGCTTACATTGTTCTGATCCTTTCATAACCCCTTTTGAGCCTATACTTTCCTCATTTCTTTGTTTTGAAGCTCATACACTAGCCCTAAGTGAAAAAACCATGATTACCTTAACCTTAGGGAATTTTGGAGCTTTGGAAGTGTTTTGCGAACAAGTGTGGTCTCCTGGGGGTTTCTGATGAATTGGATGGTTGGTTCCTCTTCTTGTTTTGTGTTCAGAAATATGATATATATCTTGTCTCTGACAGTTGTGTGCTAAAGAGAGAAAAGAAACGAGACAGGATGAGAAAAAAAAAGTGAGAAAAATGAGAAAAATAAAAAATTTGTGAATAATGGAGTCAAGAAGAGGATTGAATTAGAGGTTTGGGTGTGCCATTTTTACACTTGTTCCCCCATTGCTCCTCTATTTCTTTTTGTTTGTAGCTTCTCATCCATATTTTATCCTCCCTTGTCCTTGGCCCCATTACATCCATAAAAGACCTTTTGATTTAAACATGCATATGTTTTGAGTGTTGATATTAGAGGCTTGCCAAGTCTGTTTGTTTCTTGCTCTCTTGAGAGCAGCAAGTTGACAATGTTTACCCTAGACACTTGAGAGAAACACTGATAGTGCACCTGTGAGGTTCTGTTACTTTTGATTCATCTCTCAAGCTGATTGATTATTTTGCCATGCCTAGAATTTCTTGGATGATTTCTGTGAGTATCTGCTTTCTCTGATTCTGTGTTGGATGTTGTCTACTCCTTTTCTTTGTCCAGATTCCATGAGAACTGTGTAATTCTGTTTGTTTCCTTGTGAGTCTTTATTTTCTGTGTGTCGATGTTGTGTTACTCCTTTGATGTCCTTTGAAATATTCCCTGATTTGCGTCTTGATTTTGCCCAAGAGTGCAAAAGACTATATGGCTGAACGGACGTCTATATGGCTAAACGGGTTGTTTAGGGTTTACGGGGTTGGACGTCGGTTTGTGCACTGCCATACGTCTATAGACGTCCGTTTGTGCACTAACCGACGTCTACTGGGTTTTTTTTTAAAAAATCAATTTATTTTTGCATTAAAACCACACCTGAAAAGCAAAAAATTGTCCCAGAACAATATATAGTATAGTATATTTGCGTTTCATATAAAGAAAGTTCTACTTAATGTACAAAATAATCCAATACCAAAACTATCAATATATAAACTTATAAAACTAAAATTAATCAATATTCAACAACAAATAAAATTGTTCCTAACTCCGTCTTTGCAGAAGATAAGCTGTCCACTCCTGCCTTATTTGCCTAATCGTTTCCTCTGGTATAGGAGATGTACTCTTGAAGCGCTGCAAAATTGAAGAAAGATTCATTATGGTTTCATATATGTTTAAAGCTGAATTTGATTTTTAATGTCTTCAAGGTATGCATCATTACCTCATTCCAGTCATCTGTAATGGCAGCTCGAATGATGGTCTTAATCCAACACATGACATAGAAGCCACATTCTCATAAATCCTGCTGCTGGTTACACTAAAATGATGCACTAAATCGTCAATAATTTAGATCATTCAATAACATACAAAATGAATTATAACTTTAAATGACGATCAACCTTTGGATATAAAATTTGAACTAGTTGACCTCAAGATTTACCAATAACTCTGTACAGATTAAAAACACAAAGTAAAATTATCATAACTATATTTATCATAAAAGTTTAAGGTGAACATCAAATTCAAAGTCATTTTTGGAGAGACACTTTGATAACAGTTGAAAAACTGTTATTTTCATGCTTGAAATTGATACTAAAAGCAACCTTTAACACTTAGAAACTAGCTTGAAATCATGCTTTTATTCATATTTTCATAAATAAGAGAGCTGGGCAGGTTTATGCTTGATTTTAGTGTTTTTGTGCAGGTTTTAAGGTGAATTTGGTGAAAGAAGTGAAGAAGGAGAGAGATGAAATCAGGAAAGACATCAAAAAGTGCAAAAGGAGAAGCCGCAACTGCCGCTGAGCGGCACTCAGAAGCTCACGGGGGATCCGCTGAGGGGCAAAATGGCCGCTGAGGGGAAGAAACCAACTCACGCACTTACCGCTGAGCGGTAGTTTACCGCTGAGCGACACACTTATGGGCTTGGGCCTAAATTTTCTGTAATTTTAGAATAGTATATAAGCTTTAGGACGTCCTAGGGTTTGTATCTTTGGCAGAAACGAAGCAAACACTCTCTCTTCCACCCCTTTGAAGGAGGATCTTGGATGCTCAGGCTACCTCTTCACCTTTCTAGGGTTTTATCTTTCATTCTTTCATTATTATTCATCTAGTTTCACCATGAATATGGTGAACTAAACCGTGTATTGTTGTTGGGAAATCAATGTAGTCTTGTGAAACTCTCATATATGGAATTTGTGTTTAAACATCTTATTTGAGATACATGCTTTCTTTCACATCCAGCAGACGCATCAACACGTTAAGCAGTGGGCGTGCACGTCCATTCCAGTGATTTGAGGACAATTTTCCTTTTGATTTTATTTTGGTTTGTAAATTTTTATAAACTTGGACATTACTTCTATTAATTTTTGGGTATAGCATCTACTGAAGGATGGTAGGTGGTTAAGTATCTACTGAAAGATACTAGGTTTGACACCTACTAATGGGTGTTGGTGGATGTTTAGGTCAGGCTCGTGACGTTAAACAAGCGCTACCTGGTAGGCAACCTAGTTGATTGATTGTATTTTTGTTGTTTGTTCTTCTTTAGTTGCATGATAGGGAATTGGATGCATGAGTTATCTGAGAACTTAATTGCAGGGAGCAAGTGAGGGGAATGAGTAGAAGGCACCTAGGTTAAGCTAGGAAGAAGAAAAGCACAACACGAAAGTGCCGCTGAGCGGTGGTATCGCAGATTGGACTTAGGTTGCCCCTTAGCGGAACCGAGCCCATTAGGGTATTTTTATACTCTAAGTCATGCCTTGGCCTCTATTTTCAGATTCTTCTCTGCACACACTGATGGGGAAGTGCATACCTAGAGAGAATATACTAAATGACATTTAAGAGAATGGGAAAGAAATTAAAAATGGAAGAGATTAAGGAAGAGGAAACTTATGATTTGAAGATGCGCCACTTGAAGGAAGCTCCAAGATAAGCATCAAAGGAGGACCGCCACTTGCTTGAGCAAGATAAGGTCTGCCCAAAATAGGGACTTTGGAGACAGAATACTATCTCAAAGAAGATTGCAAAAGTGCAAATTAACTCAAAATTCAATTGATTCAAGGTAAGGTACAAAAAGGAGACCCCTAAGCCTTCTTATATAACCTTTGGAGTGAGCTAGGATGCAAGATCTAGGAGATGTGGGACTTATGAGTGTGGTGAACGTCCAGCAGCTGCTGCAGTTCCTCTAGGGACTTTTGAGTCCCACAATGCTCAATTCTCTCCACTCCAAAGGGTTTATAAGGTAACTAGTTCTCCTATAATTCAAAACATGAAAACTAGTTATGCTATCTAATGCTACACGCCTAGGACGCCCATTTCCTCTTCTTTTCTTTTTAAGACCAGGCCATGGAGAGTCCCACATTGCTTGTTCTTAAAGAGAAAGAAGAGTTTATAAGCGTTGATTCACAAGAACTAAGAGAAAGAAATCCAAGAGGCAAATACACGCCTATGAAACCTATTGTACTCTTTTTTATGCTTGTTGTCACTTTGAAAGCTCTTCATTGTTGCCCCATTTATGATCATATCACACACACTCCTAAACACTTTTCCAAAGGTTCTCTACATTTTTCCTTTCATTCCTCTTGAGAAAATCTCCCTTCCACTTACTTTATAACTAGTTCTCCATCTAAGTTTGGGGTTGGGAGAGAGCATCATTGTTCTTCATAGTTTGAAAGCATTCTCTACTCATTTCGCATCTCCACCCAAGTAAGTCAAGCTTTTTTCATTCTGGGTTCTTGAGCATGAATTTGATTGTTGAAGCATGAATTTTTAGGGGTTTTGATTCCTATGCATAGTTTGATGAATTAATTGATGTTTGAACCGATTGAACTGATTAATTTTGTTCTGGAAGTATAAAACTTGTATGTGGGTGGAGTTAGGAAAGGTCAAAAGAGTGTTTTTCAAAAATTTGTCAGAGTGCCGCTTGATGATAAATTTATGAACACCGAAATACGGCGCCACAAACTTGTTGAACAATCGGCAAGTGTGACCGAATCATTTTAAGTAATAAACTCGGTAAGACCAAGTATCGTTCTCCCAAAGGACTCACGGCCTAGTTTAGGTATGTGATTCGTTGATTATTTGAGACTTAAAAATGAAATAATTGGAGTTTAATATGCAAGACAGAAAATAAACATGTATGCATGAATGTGATCAATGGCTAAAACAAAATACAAACACTTCAATGGAATATATGGATGAGTATGTTGTTGGGGTTATCAATTTCATCTTATCTACTCTCATATACTTTAGGAATTCAACATTCTTTTCATCATTGTTAATGCCACTCTCTAAATTACCTTGCAAGAAGGCTTATCCCCAATTACGAGTTCATACGATTCCTAGCATTCCTAATAATTAGTTCTTTTAGCGCAGGAGCTTAACGGCAACCAATATACTATTGGGAGAAATTCCCCGGATCTAGACTTCCCCGTACGTTCCCGTATCGACAAAATCAATAATCATGCATTGAATGAGTTAAACAAAGCAAGCATTGAGCAACGAGGAAAAACCCTAACTAATGATCAAAGAAAACATGTATCTCAAATAAGATGTTTAAACACAAATTCCATATATGAGAGTTTCACAAGACTACATTGATTCCCCAACAACAATACAAGGTTTAGTTCACCATATTCACGGTGAAACTAGATGAATAATAATGAAAGAATGAAAGATAAAACCCTAGAAAGGTGAAGAGGTAGCCTGAGCATCCCAGATCCTCCTTCAAAGGGGTGGAAGAGAGAGTGTTTGCTTCGTTTCTGCCAAAGATACAAACCCTAGGACGTCCTAAAGCTTATATATTATTCTAAAATTACAGAAAATTTAGGCCCAAGCCCATAAGTGTGCCGCTCAGCGGTAAAGTACCGCTCAGCGGTAAGTGCGTGAGTTGGTTTCTTCCTGATACGCGGGTCGCACCACATACAAATTTGATTGCAGATAAATAATGCAGTATAGACTAGGAAGTAACTCCTAGGTCGTCTCTCAAGGACCAATTTATGGTTCAGTCTTAGATCTAACACGAAGTGGGGGGGTGTTTTTGTGATTTTGTTGGATGCGATAAAATTAAACTGGACTTGAAATTAAATAGAATTTAAAAAAAAAAACGTTGAAATAAATTTTAACCACAGTAAAAGCCATACGGTAAAAACGGTAAAATCAGAAAAAGAAAAATTACGTAGTGTTGAAATGTACCAAAAACATCAGTAAAAATAACCGATAAACACGACTCTTGAAAATAACATGAACATGAACAGTAAAACTCAATGAAAGAATTTAACGGTGTAGAAAATCATAAACGGTAAAATGAACAGATAACAAAAATAAAACACTTAAATAAAATTCATCAAGGATTCAACACTTAGACATAAAATTCTTGAAATTCTAGAACAGTGAAGATAAAAAAAAATAAAACTGAAATGAGCAAACTACTACAATGACACACTACATGCTTCGGAAATAAATTTCTACATTATTGCACTGTTTCAAAGAATGGAAAACTGAGAGGAAGAGCTCATGGAAGAGTAAGAACCGAGAGCCTCTTCCAGGCCTCCAAAACCGTCTGCTCTCCTCTGGAATTCCTACTCCTTTTATTCTTGAGAGTGCACTCCTCCCTATGCTCTTGGACGAAACATGGTGTTGCTGCCCATACAGTACCGAGAATGTGAGTGTGGGTCTAACTGCCGAGACATTCTTTTCCCATTGGCAAATAAACAAATAATTGCCTTGAGTGTGTGGGCTTCATCTCTTTTGTTTGCTTCTGGACCACTGCACCATCGTGAAACTTTGCTGGACCAGTGCCATGGTGGACGTCTGCTGCTGCTTCCATTCAGCTAGGCCGTGAGTGCCTCTTCATTCTCATCACCTTGCACCTCCAAGCTTGCTGTGTGCTTCTCTATGGTCCATCACTCTCCCTCTTGGTGACTGCTCCAGCTCTAAGCCGAGACACCCTCTTCTCCAAGTCATGGCAGCTGCAGCTTCAAGACCTTCCATGCATCACCGTGCATCCAAAGTTGGTGTAACGTTGCTGGAAATACCACCTTTGCTGGACTGGAAGATCTGAGATAGGAACCAACGTTGGTGGCTGCTGCCTACGTGAACCAGCCCTCCTTCTGCTCTTCTTTTCTCCAACTTAATACTCTACATTTGTTTTTAATTTAATCACCGTGGACCATCCAACATTACATCATTCTTCAGCCATCCAAGTACCGTGTTCTGTGTTCCCTGGAAGCGTACCTTGAGCTTGGTCACGTGCAGCTTCAATTAAAAGGATGGAATGTGCTTCCAAAGTTGGCTCACCAATTTTTCAGCAAGTGTGGGCCGTGTGCTTTTCCATTCACCAATTAATCACCACTTTTCCAAATTGTTCACGTGACCTTTGTGCTATTAAAATGTAATTTGAATTAGTGTGTTTTCTAAGGTAAGGCTACGTGAAATCATCAATATCTTTTCCCAAGCCAAATTTCCCAATCCTAGGTGGCGGCTCCACTTCCAAAAGACAAAAGAGATTCCCCCATTATTTGTGTTTGCAGCCGTGAAGTGTCCACCTTCTTTCCATATTTTCTTCAACCAAAACTAACAAGGGGCCCTCCTTCTCCTTCATGTGCTTTACTTTTCCTCCAAGAACCGTAAACTTCCTAGCTTGTGGTCCCTTCCATCTTTCTTTAATTAATAAATGAAATGTGAATTGAATTCCATTACGTGCTCCTCTTTCAACAACGTGGCCCCCTCTTCTCTTTTGTCATGCTTTTCAATTGAAGAATAATATTCTCCTCTTTTAATGGCAGCCCCACTTTTGTCCATATGTTGATGCTACGTTTTGGATTTCTACCGTGCAGTTCTTTATCAACTCTAATTGATTTCTCCTTTCTTATAAAAGAATTGAATTGTTATGGTGCCAAACTCACTTCTCGGCTGCTCTAAGGTTGTGACACACAATCATGCTGCTTCAGCTGTTCCTGGACTTTGTAGTGATGACCGAAACCTCCTAAAGCTTATGAACCAAACAATTTTTTTTATATATTTTTTTTCTTTTCAACACACAAATCAATGCACCGTTTCTTCCAATTAAATAACAGTGTATAAATGAATCTTCTTCCAAATGTCCCAAATTGTATTTCCAAAATTTTCCTGCAATTACTAATGCAAATAATTAGCTCAGATAATTCAAATTAATTGAAATAAGAATTTCTGATCAAATTAAGCACAATTAACAAAAATGGGAAAATACTGGACATTTAAGCACAATTCCCCGATTAATTCTAGTACAATAAACTAAGTGAAGTGAGCAAAATATTGATTCATCAAAATAGATCACACTTAGTCTTTTGCACTCCTGGGCAAAATCTAGACGCAAATCAGGGAATAGTTTAAAGGACATCGGGTGTATGACACAAACTCAATATACAGAAAACAAACACTCTCAAGGAAACAAACTGAATTACATAGTTCTCAAGAAATCTGGACAGAGAAAAGATGTAGACAATATCCAACACAAAATCAAGGAAAGCAGATACTCACAGAAATCATCCAAGCAATTCAAAACATGGAAAAATAATTGTTCAGCTCAAGAGGTGAATTAAAAATAACAAAACCTCACAGATGCACTAACAGTGTTTCTCTCAAGTGTCTAAGGTAAAGAATAATATCAGCTCGATGCACTCAAGAAAACAAACATAAGCAGACTTGGCAAGCCTCTAATATCAACACTTAAAACATATGCATGTTCAGATCAAAAGGTCTTTACTGGGTTGTAATGGGGCCAAGGATAGGGGAGGATAAATATGGATAAGTAGCTAGATCTCAGAAGAATTAGTGGAGTACTGGGGAAAAAGTGTAAATACAGTGAAATCTCACCCAAACCTCTAATTCAATCCTCTTTTCGACTCCATTATTCATAGAATTATTTTTCAATTTTCTCTTTTTCTCATAAAAAATTTTTCATCCTGTCTTTTTTTTTTTTCTTTATCACATAACAGGATATAAATCATCATTTCAAAACATGATGAGGAACCAACTAGCCAATTCATCAGAATTCCCAAGGAGACCACACTTATTCACAAAAAACTTCTATAGCTCCAGACCTTCCTAAGGTTAAGGTAATCATTGTTTTTCACTTAGGGCAAGTGTATGAGCTTTAAAACAAAGAAATGGGGAAAGTATAGGCTCAAAAGGGTTATCAAAGGATAATAACAAGGTAGGCTTATTTGGCTAAAGAGGCTCAAGAAATAAAATGCCTTTATCATTTCTAAACATGCGTATCCATCAAGAATTATCAAAAAGAATCAAGCCAAGGCATATGTGCAAGCAATCGAGAGACATGTCACACACAAGAAAGAAAATTAAGTGGCTCAAATTCTCACATAGGGTATTCGTCACAATCAAATCAACCTCTTAAGCATTATAATCATCTTCCAAGCAGAGAAAAACAAGGATTTCAGACCATAAGTATTAATTAAGTGCAGTGAAAGACGAGTCTACAACTTAAACAAAATTCAGAAATCAAGAGAAAAATGTAAAATTTATTGCACACAAAACAACTAAAAATAGAAAAAATTTAACACTCAAAAACAAAAAATTTAACACACAAAATACAAACTAACAGAAACTAACAGAAAAATCAGAATTTCTCCCCAGTAGACCACACTTAAATTACACAATGTCCTCAGTGTGTTACAATCATCAGATTTTCAATTTCAGAGCAGTCAAATAATATAGACAAGTGCAATAAAAGGTAAGGAAATGGGAAGAAATTTTTCAGTAACATCCATCAGTAGATGTTGTCAGTGACATCCATCAGCAGATGTCTAATAATCTAGCACCCATCAGTAGATGCGAATTTCTTTTTTCTTTCTTTTTTTTTTTTGAAAAAAAAATGACCGGTACTGTGACAACAGTTTCGGTGGCAACAACCGGAACTGTTGCTACAGTGGATTATTTTTGGCTACAAATGGGTCAGTCCTCTGCGTCGAGCGACATTTCTGACTGCCTACTCTCTCTCTGTCTTTCTCTTTCTCTCTCTAAAGCGTCTGGAAATCTGAGAGGAAGCTTTGCCCCTGTGTGCCTCCGAAGGCGTCCGAGTCCTGCGACGAGCTTCTGTAAGCCCTTCCGCTTCCGGGTAAGTCCTCTGTACTCTTTCCTTCTTTCCTTTCCTTCATTTTTCTTCTTTTCCTTCCCTCTTTCTCTTGACGCTTTTATTTTATTTATTTATTACTTTTTTTATGCTTTACGTTCTTCCTTCCTTTATTTACGCTTACCTCTTTTCTATGCTTTTCTTTTTTCTCTTTTTTTTTAGGTTTAATTGCTTCCTTTGTCCCCAGTTTGGTTGAATTGTGTCAAATTCATCCTCATTTTTAAAAAAGTTTCATTGTCGTCCTCACGTGGTGTAAAAGTTTCATTGTCGTCCTCACGTGGTGTAAAAGTGTCAATTGAATCCAAACATAGAAAAAATTTGTGTCAAAGTAGTCATTTTTCCTATATCTCTGTGTCTTCCTTTCATACAATCAAGTACAGATATTCATTTTACCTTATCCAATTTAAGGCTTTTCATAGCTCCAGAGAAGTGACATATGAAAGGAAGACACAGATATATAGGAAAAATGACTACTTTGACACAAATTTTTTCTGTTTGGATTCAATTGACACTTTTATACCACGTGAGGACGACAATGAAACTTTTTTAAAAATGAGGATGAATTTGACACAATTCAACCAAACTGGGGACAAAGGAAGCAATTAAACCTTTTTTTTATGTATTATTTGTCCTCTCTCCCTGCCCTCTTTATTTTTCTTTTTTTATATATGCTTTCCGTTATTTATTTTTTTCTTTTCAGCTTTTCCATTTTTCTTATTATTATGCACACTAAAACCAAACTAAAAATTAATCTAAAAACAAAATATGGACAAAAACGCTGGACCTAGATCCGTTAGGACCCTTTGCGAGGACCTGGACCTAAAACTGGACAAAACTGAGTTAAAAGAAAAACTAATAATATATTTTTTTTATAGAAATAATGGACTACGCAAAGCAAAACAATTTTTGAATTTTCGGTTTTTTTTTAAATATATGAAAAATAAATAAATGTACATCTCAGAACAATTAAATTTTAATTGAAAGTAAAAATTTTTTCACGCTTAAAACAAAATATTTTATCACAAAGAATTTTTTTTTTTAAGATAACAATTCGAAAACTAAGAAAGGAAAAAAAATAAGAATCTTCCCCAATAGACCACACTTAAACTACACCATGTCCTAAATGTGTTCGAAGCATAAGGTCATCAATTAAAATGGTTAACAGATAAAGGACAAGTGTAATAAAAGTAGGAAAAACGGGGAAGAAAGAAAAAGAAAACTCCCCTGGTCATGGTGGCAGTTGCCAATTTTGGATTTGTAGGGAGATGTCTTCCTCTTCAGGATCCAGCACAGAAATTTTGAGGAAGAACTGCTTCATCCTCCATATCTGATCAAGCAGGGAAATATCCTCCACCGCCGGATCTAAGCAGTAAATATTGTTGATGAGCGGGTTCAGCAGGTGCAATTCAATCTTCGAACTGTCAGTGTTAGCACCTATGTTTTCCACTGTGGGAGGATGTTGGTCAAATTCATATGTACCTCCTACAACATGGTTAGTGCAATGTGGTTCTACAGAAATTACATGCAAGGGTATAACACCCAATCCCAGTGTAACAGGCTGAACATCCGATATACTCTCAGAACATGAATCAATTTTAAATTCAGAAACATTATCAATCACAGACTCAGATTCATGTTCAGTGCATGAAGAATAAACATACGAATGTGACATCAAAAATTTGTTCTCATCATGCAGAGAGGGAAAATTAAAAACATGCTCAGCAACAATATAATCATCAGTATACCGATCATCAGCATAATCATAAATATCATAATCATCAATGACATAATCATACTGAGGTATGCTTACCTCTACTTCCTTGAAGTTTGCTAGAGTGTCGGTAGATGAAGGTGGTCTACCTGGTTCAGGATTACTGCTTATTCTTGCCTGGTCCTCAAAATCTTCATTAGTCTCCTTAGGTGCAAGAGTGGCCATCTGCCCGATCTGATCACTCAGATTCTGCATGGCAGCTTGAGTTTCCTGCTGGATCTTCATGCTCTCTTGCTCGAACTGAATGCTCTGCATGGTTATCTGCTCCAGTAACTCCTTCAATGTAGGTTCAGAAGTAGAGGGCTGAGGAGCTATTTGGGCAGACTCATAAAGTTGCAGTTGTTGTTGTTGCTGGACTGGCGGAGGCATACAAGCATTTTGAGATGGTGCTTCCTGATATTGCTGTGGAGCATCATACCATCCCAAACTTGGGTCATTCCATCCAGGATCATTGCTGTAACCATACTGAGCAGGGAAGAATTCATTCAAGAACATATGCTCAAGATTTTCCCAAGTGATACACCCTGATGGAAGACAATAAAGCCAATCCCTTGCTGCTCCTTGTAATAATTGCGGAAATGCCTTTAATAACATGTGATCAACCGGTACATGTGGAGGCTTCATTGAAGAGCAGATG
The DNA here is from genome assembly GCF_029865625.1 of Vigna umbellata. NCBI lineage: Eukaryota > Viridiplantae > Streptophyta > Magnoliopsida > Fabales > Fabaceae > Vigna > Vigna umbellata. Next base: position 49,939,153 of record NC_142171.1, on the reverse strand, counting down.
ATGTGGAATTCCTCCAAATGTCTATGTGGGCATTCACCTGTAAAACCATGAAACTTAGGCAGCAATTTTATCAGTCCAGAGGTGAGAACGCAATGAGCATCATCCTCAGTAGGTGGAACCGGCTCACGAGGAGAGTTCTCAGAAATTGGAGGACGGGCCATATTTTTCTCAACATAAAAATTAGCAGAATTATAATTATTGTACCACGCAGAAGGAGAATCATAATTTGAGGCATTTGCAGAATAAGCAGTATTTACATAATCAAAATAGGTAGACATGGAAAAATAAAAAGTAAAAACTAAGAACTAAAAATTACGAAATAGATAAAACACAACAAATTTGCACAAATAAAAAGTAAATACTAAAAATTACGAAACAGATAAATCACAACACATTTATACATGTTACTTGCACACATAAGATAGAACATAAATTTTGTTTTTTTAATTTTAAATTTTTTTTTAATTAACAGATAAAACACATACGACACGCATACAGAAAATAGAATATCACATCACAACACAAGATAAAACACAACACAATTAAACATATATTAACACATATAATCGAAAAACACAACAAAAATATAAAACAAAAAACCTGGAACTGAAGTGACAACGCCGCCAAAATTTGCTGAAGGTGTCGTTGTCGCCTACAAAAATATAAAACACAGAACACACAAAACACACATATTAGCAGAACAAAAATTTACACAACAAAAATCTAAAACCAAACCGTCATTGATCCCCGACAACGGCGCCAAAATTTGATACGCGGGTCGCACCACATACAAATTTGATTGCAGATAAATAATGCAGTATAGACTAGGAAGTAACTCCTAGGTCGTCTCTCAAGGACCAATTTATGGTTCAGTCTTAGATCTAACACGAAGTGGGGGAGTGTTTTTGTGATTTTGTTGGATGCGATAAAATTAAAGTGGAATGGAAATTAAATAGAATTTAAAAAAAACGTTAAAATAAATTTTAACCACAATAAAAGCCATACGGTAAAAACGGTAAAATCAGAAAATGAAAAATTACGTAGTGTTGAAATATACCAAAAACATCAGTAAAAATAACCGATAAACACGACTCTTGAAAATAACATGAACATGAACAGTAAAACTCAATGACAGAATTTAACGGTGTAGAAAATCATAAACAGGTAAAATGAACAGATAACAAAAATAAAACACTTAAATAAAATTCATCAAGGATTCAACACTTAGACATAAAATTCTTGAAATTCTAGAACAATGAAGATAAAAAAAAATAAAACTGAAATGAGCAAACTACTACAATGACACACTACATGCTTCGGAAATAAATTTCTACATTATTGCACTGTTTCAAAGAATGGAAAACTGAGAGGAAGAGCTCATGGAAGAGTAAGAACCGAGAGCCTCTTCCAGGCCTCCAAAACCGTCTGCTCTCCTCTGGAATTCCTACTCCTTTTATTCTTGAGAGTGCACTCCTCCCTATGCTCTTGGACGAAACATGGTGTTGCTGCCTGTACCAGAGAGTGTCGGGCGCCGCACGAAGGACGCCCGAAATACCGGGCGCCGCACGAAGGACGCCCGAAATACCGGGCGCCGTACGAAGGGCGCCGAAGTACCAGGCGCCGAAGTACCAGGGGCCGTACGAGGGGCGCCGAAGTGCCAGGCGCCGTACGAAAGACGCCCGAAATACCGGGCGCCGTACGGAAGGACCATCCGGTTGTCCAATACGGAAGGACCGTCCGGTTGTCTAATGATCACCTACCCAAAGATATACCGGAGTCCACTCCGGAGGCTACGGCGACTTACGACAATGCCTGTACGCAATCGTAGAAGGCACACCGGAGGCTCATGCGTTGAAGAGCCGGCCAAAGATTGAACCTAGACCCGGTATAAACTCTCCTAACCCTCTTGTAGCAGGGAGGAACACCTACCAACCGGGCCGAACCTCTTTATAAGAAAAACTTTGAAGAACTCACAAGGAATCCTACCATCACAGAGCAGCCCGGCACGACAGCCACTGCATCAAATCTTGTCTGTTAGGTGACCCAAAGTCCCACGTTCACTACGAGCACTAGGACTTGGGGGGCTTGTGTATCTACAAGGGCCGGACGCCGTACGGAAGGATCCATGTGAGAGGACGCCCAAGCTAATTGGGCGGATCTCCATACGGACGAGGCGGACGCCCATATCACATGGGCGGACACGACGAGCAAAACCGGGCACCGTACGGAAAAGCTCACATGGGCGGATCCCACGACCACGTGGGCGGATCCCACATGGGCGGATCTCGCGTGGGCGGATCCCACATGGGCGGATCCCACGACCACATGGGCGGATCCCACATGGGCGGATCCCGCGTGGGCGGATCCCACATGGGCGGATCCCCGCGGACACGGCCAGCAAAACCGGATGCCATACCAAAGAGCCCACATGGGCGGACCCCGCATGGGCGGATCTCTGTGCGCGCGAGGCTGACGCCCATTTCACATGGGCGGACGTACACGCACGCCGGAACACTAATCAACATAATTTAAGGGAAAGTAATCTGGTTTAAAGGTAAGTAGAAATTAGAAGCTATCGGGCCGTTTTGGGCCGTGATTAACTTTTCACTAATCCCAGGCCCATAGCGAAAACTATAAATACAGGTCCACGGTGAGTGGTAGATAGGTTACATTGAATGCACATTTATTGCTACTACTGAAAATAGCCACTGCTCTGAAACTGACTTTGGCATCGGAGAATCTTTTGTAGGTCTCCACCCCTCCGGATCAAGAGGAGAGCCAAAGCGCCAGGAGAAGATCAGTCACGAAGACCAGACCGCGGGAGGACTTGGAAGACTTGGAACCGCACAGCCCTACACATCCGAAACATTTGGCGCCCACCGTGGGGCCGTGTGATTTAAAAAACCCAATGGTGACCACGAGAAACATGAGCTTAGACGATCCCGCTGAGATGATGCGCGTGCTACAACAAAAAATGGACGAGATGCAGCAACGTCATGAAGAGGAGATGGCGGCCGTGAAGGCCGACTGCGAAGCCCGAATAGCTCGGGAGATCGGGCAGATGAACGGGGGAGAACGAACAAGGGATAAAGGAAAGGGGGTGGAAGGAGAACGCCCGCCCCCGGACACCGAGGGCGATCGGACTTGGAGGCCTTCCGAGTCGGAGGCAGAAGAAAGCAAGGCTAAGTCGGTGCATGCGGAAAGCGCTGCCGAGGACGGGCGGATGGTTGTCAAGCCGGAGCCTTCATCCACCCTATTGCTCCCGTTTACCCAGAACATAATGAATGTCCAAATCTCGGAGCAATTCATGGCTCCGCAGTTCAAAATGTATAACGGAACGACGGACCCTGCTTCCCATATCCAGACGTTCTCGAACGCGATGGCGTTCCGAACAGGCAATGACGCCATCTGGTGCCGAGCGTTCTCGCTCTCATTGGAGGACGAGGCGTTGGAATGGTTCAACACCCTCCCCCCTAATTCGATAGAAAATTTCGCCGGGTTGAAACAGCTGTTCGTCAAACAATTTGCGGCCAGCAGCACTCAAGACCTGACCGTGTTCGAATTAATGACCCTCAAGCAGGAGAAGGACGAGACCTTGCGGACGTTCATGGACAGATATCAGAAGACCGTCCGGCGCGTGAAAAGCCTGACACCGGAGCTCGCCCTTCACTACATCCTGCCGGCTCTTAAGCCGGGGCCGTTCAAGGATAGTGTCTGCAGGCGAGCACCCAAAACAATGGAGGAGCTGAGGGAAAGAGCAGCTGATGAAATAAGGGTAGAGGAGATGAAGCTCTCCTATAAGAAAGAAACTCAAGAAGCCAGGGGAGAGAGGGCGGACGGTAATAAGCCCGCCAATTCTACGGGAAAAACGTTCGGCCTTAGGCCCCGGGAGCAGAAGAAAGGACCTCGCTTCCAACAATATACGCCCTTGAACGCCTCAAGGGAGAAAATTCTCCGAGAGGCCCTAAGTGCAGAACTGATAGTGGAGCATGAGGGACTCCCAACTCTGAAGGGCGCTGACCGGAGCAAACATTGCTCCTACCACAAAAACATGGGTCACAGCACCGAAGAGTGCCGGACCCTCAAGGACAAAATAGAAGAACTCGTCCGGGCGGGAAAACTTAAGAAGTACGTCCGAGACGAGCGCCCGTCGCAGTCAACCGAACGGTCCGCCCAGAGACCGGCCTACCGAAAGGATAAGCCGCGGAATCCCCGAGCGGAACGACCCCGCTCCGAAAGGCGCCCGAGCCGAAGTCGAAGCCGCAGCCGGGAACGCCCCTTGAGAGGACACATTAATACCATTTCCGGAGGATTCGCGGGAGGAGGATCATCTTCTTCCGCCCGTAAACGCCACGTTCGGGCCCTCCAATCCGTCCATCTGGTTGACAAGCCGCGTCGCTCCATGCCGCCCATTACCTTCTCGGACGAGGACTTTCACGCCCCTGATCCCGACCAGGACGACCCAATGGTCATAACGGCAGAGATAGCACGGTATGGGATAAGCAAAGTCCTGGTTGACCAAGGAAGTTCGGTCAACATCCTTTACTGGAAGACCTTCCTGCAAATGGATATCTCAGAAGATCTGATTGTCCCCTACGATGGGCAGATAGTAGGGTTTGCAGGAGAGAGAGTTGACACAAGGGGATATGTGGAGTTGAGGACGAGGTTGGGGACCGGACGATCTAGCGAGGAGAAGAGGGTCCGATATCTGCTGGTAGAGGCGAGCACCTCATATAACGTGCTGCTCGGAAGGCCGTGCTTAAACGCTTTTGGAGCAATCGTCTCTACCCCCCACCTCACAATGAAATACCCCTCCGAGAAGGGAATTATTTGTACAGTCCGTGCGGACCAGAAGACGGCGCGAGAATGTTACGTAGCAGGGTTGAAGTTGCACGTCCGTCCCGCAAAAAGGCGGGCGACCGGCACGGAGGTGGCCATGGCCGACCTTGATCCTAGGACGAATACCGAGGACCGGCTGGAACCTATGGGAGAAACCCAACCTATCCTGATAGGAAAGGAACCTGCCCAAACCACTCGCATCGCCAGGGAGCTGAACCTCGAGATGGAAAAGGAGTTGAGAGCGCTCTTGTGGAGGAACCGTGATCTCTTTGCATGGACGGCAGCGGATATGCCAGGCATTCATCCCGCGGTGATGTGCCACAAGCTCTCGCTTTTCCAGAATGCACGACCTATAGCCCAGAAAAAGCGAAGAATGGGCGAGGAGAAGCGCAAGGCGGTCGAAGAGGAGGTAGAGAAGTTGAAGAGAGCCGGATTCGTCCGGGCTGTCACCTACACCACATGGCTAGCTAACGTGGTCATGGTGAAGAAGGCTAGCGGGAAGTGGCGCATGTGTACCGACTACACGGATCTGAACAAGGCCTGCCCAAAGGATTCGCACCCCCTGCCCAGCATAGACGCCCTGGTGGACGGCGCCTCCGGACACCGAGTGCTGAGTTTCCTGGATGCATATTCCGGGTATAATCAGATACTCATGTACGGACCAGACATCGAGAAGACAGCATTCATCATAGAGAAGGCTAACTTCTGCTATGAGGTTATGCCGTTCGGCCTGAAGAATGCGGGGGCGACATACCAGCGCCTAATGGATCGAATCTTCCGGGACCAGATAGGCCGGTGCATGGACGTATATGTGGACGACATGGTGGTCCGATCGGCAGATGGAGAGGGACACATCCAAGACCTTGAGGAGGTTTTTCGCCAAGTAAGGAAATTCGGCATGCGCTTGAACCCCGCAAAGTGTACGTTCGGGGTAGCCGCCGGAAAGTTCTTGGGTTTTATGCTGACATCAAGGGGGATTGAGGCTAACCCAGACAAGTGTGACGCGGTACTGAAAATGCAGAGTCCGGCCACCCTTAAGGAAGTCCAGAGACTGGTCGGACGCCTCACCGCCTTGTCCCGATTTATCCCCAAGCTAGCAGAGCGGATGAGGCCGGTCCTGCGTAAGCTGAAGAAAGGGGCCGGCCCGTCATGGGACGACGAATGCGAGCGAGCGTTCCAAGACGTCAAAGCCATCCTAAGTAACCCACCGGTCATGAACCGCCCGGTTCCGGGTGGAGATTTGCATATCTTCTTGGGAGTATCTGAAACGGCCGTCAGCGCCGTATTGATGCAAGAGCGGCCTCAAGCGAGATTAATTTACTTCGTGAGTCGAACGCTCCTAGATGCAGAAACCCGGTATCAGCGGGTAGAGAAGGTGGCCTTGGCTTTATTGCACGCATCCCGAAGGCTTCGCCCTTACTTTCAAAGTTATCAAGTGATAGTCCGGACGGACTTCCCAATCTCCAAAATCCTCAGAAAGCCGGACCTAGCCGGACGGATGGTGGCATGGGCAGTAGAGCTCTCAGAGTTCGGCTTGCGCTATGAACCAAGGGGATCGGTTAAAGGCCAACATTTGGCAGATTTCGCGGCCGAATTACCCCCATCCGGCCTAGAAGACTGGAATCTGTACGTGGACGGAGCGTCCGGGCGTTCGATAAGCGGGGCCGGCATCGTTCTTGAAGGCCCCAACGGATTCTTACTGGAGCATTCCTTGATATTCAAATTCAAAGTATCCAACAACCAGGCCGAGTATGAGGCCCTGATAGCCGGCCTCGAGTTGGCAAAAGACATGGGGGCGCGGAGGATAACCTGCCGGACGGACTCTGAGTTGGTGGTAGGCCAAATGAACGGCAACTTCCAAGTCAGAGAGGAGCGCCTTTTACGATACTACCAACGAGCGGCGGAACTCGCAAGGGCGTTCGATAAAGTTGACATACAGCACATTCCCAGAGAACAAAACACGAGGGCGGACGTACTGTCTAAACTCAGTTCGGGAAAGGAAAAGGGACAGTTGACTACTGTCGTGCGGCAGGTTCTACTTCAGCCTTCGGTAGAATGCTCGGCGGTATCCGATGGACGGCAGGACTGGCGTGCAAAAATCAGGGAGATCATGACCCGCCAGGACGAGGGGCGGACGGTAGGTCCGGGCGAAGCCAAGAAAATCGCCCGTTACCTTATTGTGGGGGATGACTTATACCGAAGAGGATTCTCCTCCCCCCTCCTTAAGTGCTTGGGAAACGAAGAGGCATGCTATGTCATGGACGAGCTACACAACGGCGTTTGTGGTTTCCACACAGGCTGGAGAACGTTAAAAGCTCGGTTACTGAGAGCCGGATATTATTGGCCTACCATGGAGGCGGACACAAAAGCGTTCGTCCAGCGCTGCGTTCGCTGTCAGGAACATTCCAACAACACCCATCTTCCGCCACATGCCTTACGTTCAATATCCTCCCCATGGCCATTCGCCCAATGGGGAATGGACATCGTAGGACCATTCCCAGTAGGGCAAGCGCAGAGGAAGTTCCTCTTGGTGGCGGTGGATTACTTCACCAAGTGGGTAGAGGCCGAGCCCTTGGCGACCATCACGGCCGCCCAGGTCCAGAAATTCTGTTGGAAGTTGATATGTCGCTTCGGCCTCCCCCGATCCATCATCACAGACAACGGCCGGCAGTTTATAGATAAAAAACTCGCCGAATTCTTCAAAGGATTGGGAATCAAGCACATTACCAGCTCCGTGGAGCATCCCCAGACGAACGGTCAAGCCGAAGCAATGAACAAGACCATAGTTTCGGAACTCAAGCGGCGTTTGGGAGAAAGGAAGGGAGCGTGGGTGGACGAACTGCCCGAGGTCCTATGGGCCTATAGATGCACACCTCATGGAACCACAGGCGAAACCCCTTTCAACTTAACTTATGGTACTGATGCTATGTTGCCGGTTGAGCTGGGCGAACCGTCCTTGAGGCGAGAAGTCGAGGACCTGAACCTCAACGACCAAGAGTTGAGAATCGAGTTGGACTCCCTGGACGAACGGCGTGATCGAGCGGCGCTGAGGGCCGAAGCATGCAAGCGCATGGTGGAAAGAAAATACAACTCCAAGGTCCGGCCAAGAAGCTTCCAGGAGGGGGACCTAGTATGGAGAAAAGCGGGAGACGCCCGCCGAAACCCAACTCATGGAAAGCTGGCCGCCAAGTGGGAAGGGCCGTTCCGAGTAATGGAGGCCCTGGGAAACGGAGCGTATAGGCTGGAGCGCATGGACGGACGTCCCATCCTTAACACTTGGAACGCCACGCATCTAAAGTTTTATTTCAGTTAACTTCCACGGCTTGATGTAATGTACCCCCATGGTTAATGAATCAAGTTCTATTTTCTCCTATGAAACTCACTTTGTTTTGTAGACATCTAATTCAGAACGAGCGTTCCAAAGAGAACGACTCTCAGCTTGGTTGGGCGACGAAGCGAAGAGACGTCCGCCCTACCAAACCCAAGCTGGCGAACGAGCGTTCCAAAGAGAACGACTCTCAACTTGGTTGGGCGACGAAGCGAAGAGACGTCCGCCCTACCAAACCCAAGCTGGCGAACGAGCGTTCCAAAGAGAACGACTCTCAGCTTGGTTGGGCGACGAAGCGAAGAGACGTCCGCCCTACCAAACCCTAGCTGGCGAACGAGCGTTCCAAAGAGAACGACTCTCAACTTGGTTGGGCGACGAAGCGAAGAGACGTCCGCCCTACCAAACCCTAGCTGGCGAACGAGCGTTCCAAAGAGAACGACCCTCAGCTTGGTTGGGCGACGAAGGGAAGAGACGTCCGCCCTACCAAACCCAAGCTGTCGAACGAGCGTTCCAAAGAGAACGACTCTCAGCTTGGTTGGGCGACGAAGCGAAGAGACATCCGCCATACCAAGCCCAAGCTGGCGAACGAGCGTTCCAAAGAGAACGACCCTCAGCTCGGTTGGGCGACGAAGGGAAGAGACGTCCGCCGTACCAAACCGAAGTTGGCAAACGAGCGTTCCAAAGAGAACGACCCTCAACTTGGTTGGGCGACAAGGGCGAATCCAAAGAGAACGACTCAGCTTGATCGGGTGGGCCATGAAGCGAAAGTTAAACATCTAAAAGCTAAACGTTGACACCCGCCCGGGAAAAGGAGGCGTCATTCCCCCCGGCCGGACCGGTACTAAAGCAAGTCCGTTGTAGGAATAAAAGGCGCACAAAATATACGAAACAGGAAAAACCAACTGTGTATTCATCAGGGACGCTGAAACGCGCCGATTTACAAAAGGACCGCCCGGCCAACTTCTGGACAATCCGAGATGTTGGGCGGATGGTCACGAGATACACCAAAAAATTAAAAGAAAAAGAAGTCTAAACATTTTTCCCGGATGCCGCCTCTACAGTTGGCCCGTCGTCCTCAACCACATTCAAATCCATAAGGACGCCGTCGAAAACGTCCTTCTCTATATCCACGCCCAAAGAAAATGGATCCTGGATGCCCGCCAGCAGAGTTACCTGACGAAGGGCTTTGTTGAACCCTTCCTCATGTTCAAACATAATGGTCGACTCCAACTCGGCAACCTGCTCCTTGGCCTTAGTAACTTCAAGAGTGAGCTCCTCGTTGGTCTTAGCATGATCCGTTTCGACCTCTTTTAGGCGGGCTACCTCCGCCTTCAACTGGCGACCTTCCTCCGCCAAGCGCTCCTGTTCGGCCTGGGCGGTTGCCAAACTTTCGGCGGCCTCCCTCTTGGCCTCCTCGAGATCGGCTTCTAACTGTTCGATCTTCTTATCGTATTCATCCTGGTTAAGGACCATCTGCTCCAAGGTCAACTGAAGGGAGGCCGCATTCTTCTTCTCCTTGTCGAGCTCGGCCCGGACCTCCGCCACGCCGGGGCGGTCAGCAAACTTTCTTAAGTACCAGGCCAGAGCGGATGTCCGGGTAGACATCTCTAGCATGGCGTTGGTTAGCTCCAGCTCGGACAAGGGTTCAATAAGCGCCCGCTGAGAGGAGCTCATATGGAATTTTGCCCGGTCGCTCATGCTGAACTCCGGGCTGAAAACACCGCCAGGAATGGGGACGGCCAATACCCTCTCCCGCTCTTTCTCTTTGCCTTTGTCCTTACGGGCTTTCTTCGAAGCTGACCGAGACGAAGAGCCCTCCTTGTCTTGACGTCCCTCAGCAGTAGGATCTTTTCTCTTTCGAGTAGGATCCGCGGAAGTCATGGCCGCCCCAGGCGTTGGACCTACTTGGACGGCCGCCATCTCCGGTTGATGCTCCCGGATTCTAATCTTCACGCCTGGACCCCCGGCCTTACCAGTGGGGGGGACCCGTCCAGTCGGAGCGCCGGCAGGAGGAGGGCGCGGCACTGCGGGAGCACCGGTTGGCCGGGCCGTCGACGAGCTGGCACCGGACTTCTTCCTGACGGTCAGGAAGTTGGATTTGCGGGGGCCCGGAGTCGTCATTAGTTCTGCAAAAAACAAAGAAATTCAGAAAAATTAACGTCAGTATGCGAAAAACGAGCACACCTAATGTGACAAGACCATACCGAACGCCTTTGGTCCACAATCCTCAAGACTAAGGCATTCAACCAGGTGGCGGGCGGAGATCCGGCGAGGGAGGGTGTTAATGGTGCGCACGGCCTCTCGGTCGGGTGCTGTCAAATCCCCGATTGAAGTCGCCCGTATTCGTCGAGGGTCCCTCGTCCAATAGAATGGGAATAGCGGCCTCCCTTCACTATCGGAAAACTCGTGGAGGCCGGCCTTGTCAACAATTATTTTAAAGTAATGTTGCTTGAAATTTTTAAAGGAATCGGAGAAGGGGCGGAAAAGGGTCCTGTCCCGCACCGAATTAAAAGATACCCAACCGCCCGAAGAAGAAGGGCGGACTTCGAAATAGTGAAAGAATACTGGAATGGTGGGAGTGACACCCACTGCTGAACACATCGCCACAAACGCCTGTACAGCCGCCCACGAATTGGGATGCAGCTGCGTCGGAGCCACATTAGCTTCCCGAAGAACGGCCATTTGAAAATTAGTAAAGGGCACCCGGACGAAAAGATGTGTGAAGAAGGTCACGTACATGAAGAAGAAATCATAAGGACTAGACCGCCCATCATGAAAGACCCTCTCGTTCAACAGAGTCACCCCGGCACGAATTAACCTCGAATCCTCCATATCCCGTACGATATGGGTATGGCGGATCCGCCATTCCAAATCCTTGCTGTAAGCATAGCAGGAAGCATATCGGCTGGGAACGACGGGAGCCAACTCCGATATCACCGTCCCTTCACCATCCGGCTCGAAGGGTGACCCGACTATACGAATACCGCCTTTGAGCAAGAACAGAGGCACACCATTAAATATCCGGTCGTTCATCGAGACCGGTGACCCAGGGTCCCCTCCGGAAGACCCAACCGCCTCCTCCAAAAAACGAGAAGAAGCCGAACTTAGAGAATCGCCGCTGTCGCCCTGCGCCGACCCCTCCCGGACTCCGCCCGACGACCCAGAACCTGACTCAATGGACATAGATGCCATTTATTACCTGAGGGAAAAAGAATCTCGAACTCCTGAGTAAAGAAGATAAGTGAAAATGACCCCGTTTAAACACCCTATTTATAGGAAAAAATTAGTAACCGCTGGATGTATCATGGCCGTTAGATTTGGTACAACCAACGCTCCGGATTTGGCGACGCTTCAGCTCTCTTCACTGGGGACGCGCCACGTGTTTTCCCGCCTAAAATCCAAATTCAAAAAGCCCACTGGATAAAGCCCAATCACGGGTTCCCGATCCCCACGCGCCGTATTCAAAATCCTACGTTCACTACGTGTACTAGGACTTGGGGGGCTTGTGTACCAGAGAGTGTCGGGCGCCGCACGAAGGACGCCCGAAATACCGGGCGCCGCACGAAGGACGCCCGAAATACCGGGCGCCGTACGAAGGGCGCCGAAGTACCAGGCGCCGAAGTACCAGGGGCCGTACGAGGGGCGCCGAAGTGCCAGGCGCCGTACGAAAGACGCCCGAAATACCGGGCGCCGTACGGAAGGACCATCCGGTTGTCCAATATGGAAGGACCGTCCGGTTGTCTAATGATCACCTACCCAAAGATATACCGGAGTCCACTCCGGAGGCTACGGCGACTTACGACAATGCCTGTACGCAATCGTAGAAGGCACACCGGAGGCTCATGCGTTGAAGAGCCGGCCAAAGATTGAACCTAGACCCGGTATAAACTCTCCTAACCCTCTTGTAGCAGGGAGGAACACCTACCAACCGGGCCGAACCTCTTTATAAGAAAAACTTTGAAGAACTCACAAGGAATCCTACCATCACAGAGCAGCCCGGCACGACAGCCACTGCATCAAATCTTGTCTGTTAGGTGACCCAAAGTCCCACGTTCACTACGAGCACTAGGACTTGAGGGGCTTGTGTATCTACAAGGGCCGGACGCCGTACGGAAGGATCCATGTGAGAGGACGCCCAAGCTAATTGGGCGGATCTCCATACGGACGAGGCGGACGCCCATATCACATGGGCGGACACGACGAGCAAAACCGGGCACCGTACGGAAAAGCTCACATGGGCGGATCCCACGACCACGTGGGCGGATCCCACATGGGCGGATCCCGCGTGGGCGGATCCCACATGGGCGGATCCCACGACCACATGGGCGGATCCCACATGGGCGGATCCCGCGTGGGCGGATCCCACATGGGCGGATCCCCGCGGACACGGCCAGCAAAACCGGATGCCATACCAAAGAGCCCACATGGGCGGACCCCGCATGGGCGGATCTCTGTGCGCGCGAGGCTGACGCCCATTTCACATGGGCGGACGTACACGCACGCCGGAACACTAATCAACATAATTTAAGGGAAAGTAATCTGGTTTAAAGGTAAGTAGAAATTAGAAGCTATCGGGCCGTTTTGGGCCGTGATTAACTTTTCACTAATCCCAGGCCCATAGCGAAAACTATAAATACAGGTCCACGGTGAGTGGTAGATAGGTTACATTGAATGCACATTTATTGCTACTACTGAAAATAGCCACTGCTCTGAAACTGACTTTGGCATCGGAGAATCTTTTGTAGGTCTCCACCCCTCCGGATCAAGAGGAGAGCCAAAGCGCCAGGAGAAGATCAGTCACGAAGACCAGACCGCGGGAGGACTTGGAAGACTTGGAACCGCACAGCCCTACACATCCGAAACACTGCCCATACAGTACCGAGAATGTGAGTGTGGGTCTAACTGCCGAGACATTCTTTTCCCATTGGCAAATAAACAAATAATTGCCTTGAGTGTGTGGGCTTCATCTCTTTTGTTTGCTTCTGAACCACTGCACCATCGTGAAACTTTGCTGGACCAGTGCCATGGTGGACGTCTGCTGCTGCTTCCATTCAGCTAGGCCGTGAGTGCCTCTTCATTCTCATCACCTTGCACCTCCAAGCTTGCTGTGTGCTTCTCTATGGTCCATCACTACTCCCTCTTGGTGACTGCTCCAGCTCTAAGCCGAGACACCCTCTTCTCCAAGTCATGGCAGCTGCAGCTTCAAGACCTTCCATGCATCACCGTGCATCCAAAGTTGGTGTAACGTTGCTGGAAATACCACCTTTGCTGGACTGGAAGATCTGAGATAGGAACCAACGTTGGTGGCTGCTGCCTACGTGAACCAGCCCTCCTTCTGCTCTTCTTTTCTCCAACTTAATACTCTACATTTGTTTTTAATTTAATCACCGTGGACCATCCAACATTACATCATTCTTATTAAAGTGTAATGCAAATTCTAGAAGAATGTAGAAGCTCCTTAAATAGAAGAATTGAAATGTAATACAAGTTCTAGAATATTCTAGGAAAACCTAAGATAGGAAGAAAAATCAAGAATATTCTACATAGGTAAAAATCTAGAACATTCCACATAAGTTGTGGCTAGTATGTTCTAGAATAATCTATGGGTCTATAAATACCCATGAACTCTACCATTTAATGATGTAGCCAACATCTATCATTTTGTATGAAGCCAACATCTACCATTTGTATGAGCTAACATCTACTACAACTAAAGACAACTACAACACTTCTTCCAACTACTACTTCTACATTCTACTATCTCTACATTTTCTCTACCACATCAACTACTCCTTTCACAACCTTCAAAATACTAACAGTGGTATCAGAGCTACGTTCGGTCATCTACTGGGCGTAGATAAAATTTTCAACTACCTCAAACAAAACTATAACTCATTCTACTACTTCCAAATATATTCTCAACACATGGCTACTACTAATCAAACATCATCAATTCCAGTACCTATTTTCAAAGGAGAAAGTTATGATTTTTGGAGTGTCAAAATGAAGACATTCTTCCGCTCTCAAGATTTATGGGATATCATAGAAGAGGGATTCAATATTCCAGAAGACACCTCTACTCTTACTGCAGCTCAAAAGAAGGAGTTGAAAGAAAACAAGCAGAAGGATTCAAGGGCTTTATTTGTTCTTCAACAAGCAGTTGATGAGACAATTTTTCCAAGGATAATTGGTGCCACAAGTGCAAAACAAGCTTGGAACACAATACAAGAGGAGTTTCAAGGAAGTGACGAGGTACGCAATATTAAACTTCATTCTCTAAGACGAGAGTTTGAATTATTAAGAATGAAAGAATCTGAGACCATTAAAGACTACTATTCTAGAATAAAAGAAATAGTTAGTCAGATGAGAGCCTATGGGGAAAATATTCTTGACAAAAAGATCGTTGAGAAAATTTTAATTTCTATTCCCCAAAAGTATGATGCAATCGCAACCGCGATTGAACAAACAAAAGATTTGGCTACATTGTCAGTCACACAACTAATGGGCTCTCTTGAAGCTTATGAACAAAGATTGAAAAGGCATGAAGAAGACTCGGTTGAAAATGCCTTTCAATCAAAACTAAAATTACGGTCTCAGAATAAAGAATATGAAGGAAATAAAAGTAGAGAAGAAATTTCTAGAAATAAAGAAAATCCTAGAAGCTTCTCGAAGACTCGTCAAGAAAAATATCCTCCATGTGGCATATGTAAAAAGACAAGTCACTTGGAAAAAGATTGTTGGCATCATGGAAAACCTCAATGCCACTATTGCAAGAAATTTGGTCACGTAGAAAAGTATTGTCGTAATAAAAATAAGTATCAAGCAAACTTTGCGGAAGAAGATAATCAAGAGAAACTCTTATTCTACGCCAATCAAGAATCTTCTGGTAGAGAAGGAAGTTGGTACTTGGATAGTGGATGCAGCAATCACATGGCGAAAGATCAAAGCATCTTCAAAGACATTGATAAATCTGTCAATGTCAAAGTTCGGCTAGGAAATGGCACCACAGTGGAGTCTCGAGGCAAAGGAACTGTCATGGTGGAGACAAAGAAAGGTACGAAATTCATCAAGGATGTTTTACTAGTTCCAAATCTTAAAGAAAATCTTTTAAGTATTGGCCAAATGATGGAGAATGGATATTCTCTTCATTTTGAGAAAGATACATGCAAAATTTATGACAATAAAATGATAGAAATTGGCCAAGTAAAAATGGAGAAGAGAAATAGAAGCTTTCCTATAATCTTCAAACCTGGAACTAATATTGCCATGAAGGTAGAAGTTGATGACTCATGGCTTTGGCATAGGAGATTTTGCCACTTCAACACACATGCCTTAAAGCTTCTATATACGAAAAACATGATGAGAGATCTTCCATGCTTGAAGGAGAATAATGAATCATGTGAAGGATGTCTCCTCGGAAAACAACATCGATTACCATTCTCGACAGACAAATCATGGAGAGCAAAAGACTTTTTGGAGTTGATTCATACCGATGTTTGCGGACCGATGAGAACACCTTCACATCATAACAACAGGTATTTCATCCTCTTCATCGATGACTTCTCTAGAATGACATGGGTCTATTTCTTAAAGGCAAAGTCAGAAGTTTTTGGAGTATTCAAGAAATTCAAGGCCCTTGTTGAGAAGCAAAGTGGAAAACAGCTAAAAGTACTTAGAAGTGATCGTGGCAAGGAGTACACATCTCACGAGTTTGACAAATTCTGTGAAGATGAAGGCATAGAGCGACAACTTACAGTCGCATATACTCCACAACAAAATGGCGTGTCAGAGAGAAAGAATCGCACAGTTATGGAGATGGCAAGATCAATGCTGAAAGAGAAAAGTATGCCTAATACTTTTTGGACTGAAGCAGTTTACACTGCAGTTTATATTCTAAACAGATGTCCAACTAAAGCAGTCCAAGATAAGACTCCTATTGAAGCTTGGAGTGGGAGAAAGCCATCGGCTAAACACCTACGAGTATTTGGGTCTATTTGCTACATACATGTTCCTGATCAAAGGAGGCACAAGCTTGAAGACAAAACTATACAAGGAATATTTTTGGGATATAGCACACAGTCAAAAGGCTATCGAGTTTACAACCTACAAACTAAAAAGCTCATCATCAGTCGAGATGTTGAAGTTGATGAAAATGCTTCTTGGAATCGGGAAGAAGAAAAAGTTGTTAAAAGCAACATTCTACTTCCAGTGCAACAATCTCAAGAAGAAACTCAAGAAGAGGAAGAAAATTTAGGTACGCTTTCTTCACCTCCACAACAAGATTCTTCACCTGAATCTAGTCCAAGAAGAGTAAGATCTTTGGTAGACATATATGAAACTTGCAATATGGCTATGATTGAGCCTAACTGTTATGAAGAAACATCAAAGCAAGAAGTATGGTCAAGGAAATGGAGGAAGAAGATCAAATTGAAGATATGTTACCAAGACAAAGATTTGAACTACTGCACACAATGCTTGGAGTTACCGAATTTGCATTAAGGAGGAGTATTAAAGTGTAATGCAAATTCTAGAAGAATGTAGAAGCTCCTTAAATAGAAGAATTGAAATGTAATACAAGTTCTAGAATATTCTAGGAAAACCTAAGATAGGAAGAAAAATCAAGAATATTCTACATAGGTAAAAATCTAGAACATTCCACATAAGTTGTGGCTAGTATGTTCTAGAATAATCTATGGGTCTATAAATACCCATGAACTCTACCATTTAATGATGTAGCCAACATCTATCATTTTGTATGAAGCCAAGATCTACCATTTGTATGAGCTAACATCTACTACAACTAAAGACAACTACAACACTTCTTCCAACTACTACTTCTACATTCTACTATCTCTACATTTTCTCTACCACATCAACTACTCCTTTCACAACCTTCAAAATACTAACAATTCTTCAGCCATCCAAGTACCGTGTTCTGTGTTCCCTGGAAGCGTACCTTGAGCTTGGTCACGTGCAGCTTCAATTAAAAGGATGGAATGTGCTTCCAAAGTTGGCTCACCAATTTTTCAGCAAGTGTGGGCCGTGTGCTTTTCCATTCACCAATTAATCACCACTTTTCCAAATTGTTCACGTGACCTTTGTGCTATTAAAATGTAATTTGAATTAGCGTGTTTTCTAAGGTAAGGCTACGTGAAATCATCAATATCTTTTCCCAAGCCAAATTTCCCAATCCTAGGTGGCGGCTCCACTTCCAAAAGACAAAAGAGATTCCCCCATTATTTGTGTTTGCAGCCGTGAAGTGTCCACCTTCTTTCCATATTTTCTTCAACCAAAACTAACAAGGGGCCCTCCTTCTCCTTCATATGTGCTTTACTTTTCCTCCAAGAACCGTAAACTTCCTAGCTTGTGGTCCCTTCCATCTTTCTTTAATTAATAAATGAAATGTGAATTGAATTCCATTACGTGCTCCTCTTTCAACAACGTGGCCCCCTCTTCTCTTTTGTCATGCTTTTCAATTGAAGAATAATATTCTCCTCTTTTAATGGCAGCCCCACTTTTGTCCATATGTTGATGCTACGTTTTGGATTTCTACGGTGCAGTTCTTTATCAACTCTAATTGATTTCTCCTTTCTTATAAAAGAATTGAATTGTTATGGTGCCAAACTCACTTCTCGGCTGCTCTAAGGTTGTGACACACAATCATGCTGCTTCAGCTGTTCGTGGACTTTGTAGTGATGACCGAAACCTCCTAAAGCTTATGAACCAAACAATTTTTTTTATATATTTTTTTTCTTTTCAACACACAAATCAATGCACCGTTTCTTCCAATTAAATAACAGTGTATAAATGAATCTTCTTCCAAATGTCCCAAATTGTATTTCCAAAATTTTCCTGCAATTACTAATGCAAATAATTAGCTCAGATAATTCAAATTAATTGAAATAAGAATTTCTGATCAAATTAAGCACAATTAACAAAAATGGGAAAATACTGGACATTTAAGCACAATTCCCCGATTAATTCTAGTACAATAAACTAAGTGAAGTGAGCAAAATATTGATTCATCACTTCCCCTCAACGACCATTTTGCCCCTCAGCGGATCCAACGCGAGCTTCTGAGTACCGCTCAGCGGTAAACTGCCGCTCAGTGGCAGTTGTGGCTTCTTCTTTTGCACTTTTTGATGTCTTTTCTGATTTCATCTCTCTCCTTCTTCACTTCTTTCACCAAATTCACCTTAAAACCTGTACAAAAACACTGAAATCAAGCATAAACCTGTCCAGCTCTCTTATTTCTTAAAATATGAATAAAAGCATGATTTCAAGCTAGTTTCTAAGTGTTAAAGGTTGCTTTTAGTATCAATTTCAAGCATGAAAATAACAGTTTTTCAAATGTTATCACCGCTCAGCGGAAATTTACCCCTGAGCGGTGATTCTGCAGATTTTGATTTTTGGCTGAATTTTGTGCTGGATTGATGAACTGGTGGCGCTGAGGGGTGATTTTGACGCTCAGCGGTGTTTTAGCATGGATATAGGTTGTTATTTTTGGCTTTCTAATGATTAACACTGTCTTGTGGTTTTGTAATCTGTGTTTGATGTGGGAATGACATCCTCTTCAGGCAAAAGAGTGAAGACCATGGCATCCAAAAGGAAAGATAAGGAACCAGAACAACCCCACTCTAGTAGGTTCCTATCTCGCAAACATGATAAGCATTTTAAGGTGGTCCAAGATAGGAGGCTCCTTATGGAGAGGAAAGTTGGAATGATACCTAACCTTGCTCCTCAGTTTGGAGAGCAACTGCTGGGAAAAAATTAGGGGAAGCTAGCCACATACCCTGCACCAGCCAATATAACTGTGGTGAAGGAATTCTACACCAATGCAAGGAAGATTGGTGATTATCCGGCTGAGGATTACCTAGGCTATGTCAGAGGCCACGCTATTAGCTATGATCCTGACTCTATCAATAACTTCTTGGGTACTGAACGGGTTGGTGAGCAATTTCAGTTTTCTCTATGTATGGAAGAAGGCATTGATTTTGATGATGTGGAGAGTGTTCTATGTGTTCTATGTGGAGATTGTTCTATGTTCTCATGCCAACATTCAGCCATGTTCACATGTTCCAAACATCACTCTTAGCAGGGCACTCCTCCTCTACTGTGCGATTGATAACAGTTGAAAAACTGTTATTTTCATGCTTAAAATTTATACTAAAAGCAACCTTTCACACTTAGAAACTAGCTTGAAATCATGCTTTTGTTCATATTTTCATAAATAAGAGAGCTGGACAGGTTTATGCTTGATTTCAGTGTTTTTATGCAGGTTTTAAGGTGAATTTGGTGAAAGAAGTGAAGAAGGATAGAGATGGAATCAGAAAAGACATCAAAAAGTGCAAAAGGAGAAGTCGAAGTTACCGCTCAGCGGCAGTTTACCACTAAGCGGCACTTAGGCAATCACGGTGGATCCGCTGAGGGGTGAAAAGGACGCTGAGGGGAAGAAAACAACTCACGCACTTACCGTTGAGCGGCACTATTTTGGGCCTGGCCTAATTTTCTTTATTTTAAGAATAATATATAAGCTTTAGGACGTCCTAGGGTTTGTATCTTTGGCTGAGACGAAGCAATCACTCTCTTTTCCACCCCTTGAAGGAGGATCTTGGATGCTCAGGCTACCTCTTCACCTTTCTAGGGTTTTATCTTTCATTCTTCCATTATTATTCATCTAGTTTCACCATGAATATGGTGGACTAAACCTTGTATTGTTGTTGGGGAATCAATGTAGTCTTGTGAAACTCTCATATATGGAATTTGTTTTAACGTCTTATATTAAGATACATGCTTTCTTTCATCATTTGTTAGGGTTTTTCCTCTTTGCTTATTGCTTGCTTTGTTTAACTCATTCATTGCCATGATTATTGATTTTGTCGATACGGGAACGTACGGGGAAATCTAGATCCGGGGAATTTCTCCCAATAGCATATTGGTTGCCTTTAAGCTCCTGCACTTTAGAACTAATTACTAGGAATGCTAGGAATTGTATGAACTCGTAATTAAGGATAGGCCTTCTTGCAAGGTGATTTAGAGAGTGGCATTAGCATTGATGAAAAGAATGATGAATTCCTAAAATATATGAGAGTGGATAAGATGAAATTGATAACCCCAACAACATACTCATCCATGTAATTCATTGAAGTGTTTGTATTCTGTTTTTCTCCATTGATCAAATTCATGCATACATATTTAATTACTATCTTTTGCATTTAAACCTACAATCAATTTGTTCTTAAGTCTTAAATAATCAACAAATCATATAGCTAAACTAGACCGTGAGTCCTTTGGGAAAAGGATACTTGGTCTTACCTTGTTTTATTACTTGATACGATTCGGTCACACTTGCCGATTGTTAAACAAGTTTGTGGCGCCGTTTTTCGGTGTTCATAAATTTGTCATCATTAGCCCAGCCACGTTATAAGCCATTGAAAAAGTCCTTGTGATGATGCATGCTTATGCATTTATTTGATTGTGGTTAAATGAAAGACAAAGTTAATTCATGTGACATTGTGATAGTAGAGTGAATGAGTGATTACCTCTTATACACTTGTGTTTGAGTGAAACACTTTACCTAGTGAGGAAATATTCATTGAGCACGTGAACATCCATGTTTAGTTGATTGATCATTCATGAGAATTAACATTTGTTGGATATTAAGTGACTTTGTGAATACCAAAGCATGTGCATGTCTTGATTGAAATCTTTGTTATGAGTTTGATTGAAGTTTTACTTATCTTGAAAAGAAGATTTTTTTTGAATGAGTGAACCATTATAAGGATTGGTAGAAGATTGAGCTACATCTTGTTTGCTTCAGGACAAGCAAAGTTCTAAGTTTGGGGTTGTCATAACAGTTGAAAAACTGTTATTTTCATGCTTAAAAGTTATACTAAAAGCAACCTTTCACACTTAGAAACTAGCTTGAAATCATGCTTTTGGTTATATTTTTAGAAATAAGAGAGCTGGACAGGTTTATGCTTGATTTCAGTGTTTTTATGCAGGTTTTAAGGTGAATTTGGTGAAAGAAGTGAAGAAGGATAGAGATGAAATCAGAAAAGACATCAAAAAGTGCAAAAGGAGAAGTCGAAGTTACCGCTCAGCGGCAGTTTATCGCTGAGCGGCACTCAGGCAATCATGGTGGATCCGCTGAGGGGTGAAAAGGACGCTGAGGGGAAGAAAACAACTCACGCACTTACCACTGAGCGGTAGTTTACCGTTGAGCGGCACTATTTTGGGCTTGGGCCTAATTTTCTATATTTTTAGAATAGTATATAAGCTTTAGGACGTCCTAGGGTTTGTATCTTTGGCTGAGACGAAGCAAACACTCTATTTTCCACCCCTTGAAGGAGGATCTTGGATGCTCAGGCTATCTCTTCACCTTTCTAGGGTTTTATCTTTCATTCTTCCATTATTATTCATCTAGTTTCACCATGAATATGGTGAACTAAACCTTGTATTGTTGTTGGGGAATCAATGTAGTCTTGTGAAACTCTCATATATGGAATTTGTTTTAACGTCTTATATTAAGATACATGCTTTCTTTCATCATTTGTTAGGGTTTTTCCTCTTTGCTTATTGCTTGCTTTGTTTAACTCATTCATTGCCATGATTATTGATTTTGTCGATACGGGAACGTACGGGGAAATCTAGATCCGGGGAATTTCTCCCAATAGCATATTGGTTGCCTTTAAGCTCCTGCACTTTAGAACTAATTACTAGGAATGCTAGGAATTGTATGAACTCGTAATTAAGGATAGGCCTTCTTGCAAGGTGATTTAGAGAGTGGCATTAGCATTGATGAAAAGAATGATGAATTCCTAAAAGTATTTGAGAGTGGATAAGATGAAATTGATAACCCCAACAACATACTCATCCATGTAATTCGTTGAAGTGTTTGTATTCTATTTTTCTCCATTGATCAAATTCATGCATACATATTTAATTATTGTCTTTTGCATTTAAACCTACAATCAATTTGTTCTTAAGTCTTAAATAATCAACAAATCATATAGCTAAACTAGGCCGTGAGTCCTTTAGGAAAACGATACTTGGTCCTACCTTGTTTTATTACTTGATACGATTCGGTCACACTTGCCGGTTTTTAAACAAGTTTGTGGCGCTGTTTTTCGGTGTTCATAAATTTGTCATCAGCGATCAGGAATTTGATTGTCAACATTGGACAGGTAATAGCTAACGAGATACGGATGTGTGCTAGCACAGTAAACAGCAAAGCACCCTTAGGACATCCTTCTTTGATCACACACTTGTGTAAGATAGCTGGGGTGGATACTTCTGCTCCACCATTTGAGAGGCCAAGGAAAGCAATTGATGAGGTCTATTACAGACAATTTCCAAATGAGGGACATGTATATGTCTCTTATAGGTGCACAGTTGCAGTTTATCCATAGAGGGCAGGTGGCCACTGCTGAAATGATTGTTGGAATGTATGATACACCTCCAGCACACAGGTGGACTATGGATGAGTTCCATAATGTGGTAGCTTGGCCAGAGGAGCAAGCCCAAGGTGGCAGAGTTGGAGCAGCTGAAGCTTCCGCTATGGAGAAGGATGAAGATAGTACTGATGATGCTGAGGATGACACATTTGAGGATGCTGAAGATGAGGGAGAGGAGGAGGATACAGTGACAGCACAGACTGATGAGGAGCTGAGATAACATTTATTGATGGATGCTATCAGCACTAAAGCAGGATTTATGTTATGCTTTTGTTTGGCTTTATATTATTGAACTTATTTGCTTATGTTTTTAGAATAGGGTTTGATGTACTTAATTGGAAACTTTGTTTGTTATGATGGTTTGCTTATGATTGTTGTTTGATAAGTAATGCTTGATGATGCTTTGATATTGATTGATGTTGAGATGTGCACATTATATGCTTATACAGGTGATTCACAAGCTTTGTGAACAAATACATGATGTTGTGATTGTGATTATAATACTAAGCAGGATGTGTATATGTGGAATGTGAATGAGCTTATATGTGAAGTTTTGAGCTACAGAATTTTTGTGATTGAATGCTATTACTTTGAAAGCATGAATGATTTTGCCTAGGTTTTCTATGATTGAATCAATTGCTTGTTTGCATTATATGATCAAGGCCATTTGTTGGTAACCCTTTTATTAGCCAAATGCATGATTTTAGCCCACAAAAGAGAGCACTATGTGTTCTATCCTTTGAACCCTTAACGTTGAACATAATTTGAAAACCCCTTATGAAAAGCTTTACCTTGAGTTAAGTAGAAAATATTTTGTGGTATTGACGAATGTTCAAGTTTGGGGTTGTTAGGAAGTTATGAAAGGGAAATTGAAAGCATTGAGCTAAGAGCTAAGAACTAAGAATGTGAAAAGAAAAAGAAAAAGAGAAAGAAAGGAGAAGAAAAAGCAAAGCTCAATGCAAAGGAAAGTTGGGAATAAGTAAGAGTTTTGTGATCTAGAAAAACCAATTTTCTTGTTAGCCAAGCCACATTATAAGCCATTGAAAAGTCCTTGTAATGATGCATGCTTGTGAATGTATTTGATTATGGTTAAATGAAAGGCAAAGTCAATTCATTTGACATTGTGATAGTAGAGTGAATGAGTGATTACCTCTTATACACTTGTGTGTTTGAGTGAAACACTTTATCTAGTGAGGAAAGATTCCATGAGCACATGAACATCCATACTTAGTTGATTGATCATTCATGAAAAGAAGCCTTTGTTGGATACTAGGTGATTGTGTGAACACTAAAGCATGTGCATGTCTTGATTGAAGTTTTTGTCATGAGCTTAATTGAGTACTTACTTATCTTGAAAAGAGGATTTTTGAATGGAGTGAACCATTGTATTGATTGGTAGAAGATTGAGTTACATCTTGTTTGCTTGAGGACAAGCAAAGTTCTAAGTTTGGGGTTGTGATAATGATGCACAAATTTATGATCACCAAAATATGATGTCACAAACTTGTTTAACAATCGGCAAGTATGACCGAATCGTTTCAAGTAATAAACTCGGTAAGACCAAGTATCGTTCTCCCAAAGGACTCACGGCCTAGTTTAGTTATGTGATTTGTTGATTAGCTAAGACTTAAGAACAAAATAAATGGAGTTTAATATGCAAAAGACGAAAATAAACATGTATGCATGAGGTTGATCAATGGCTAAAACAAAAGACAAGCACTTTCAATGAAATATATTGATGAATATGTTGTTGGGGGTCAATTTCATCTTATCCACTCTCATATACTTTAGGAATTCAACATTCAAATCATCATTGTTAATGTCACTCTCTAAATTACCTTTCAAGAAGGCTTCTCCCTAATTACGAGTTCATACGATTCCTAGCATTCCTAATAATTAGTTTTTTTAGCACAGGAGCTTAAGGCAACCAATATACTATTGGGAGAAATTCCCCGGATCTAGACTTCCCCGTACGTTCCCGTATCGACAAAATCAATAATCATGCATTGAATGAGTTAAACAAATCAAGCATTGAGCAAAGAGGAAAAACCCTAACTAATGATGAAAGAAAGCATAAGTCTTAGATTAAGATGCAAGCACAAATTCCATATATGAGAGCTTCAAAAGATTACATTGATTCCCCAACAAACATACAAGGTTTAGTTCACCATATTCATGGTGAACCTAGATGAACAATAATGAAAGAATGAAAGAGATAGAAAAACCCGAGAAAGAGAAGAGGAGAGCTGTCACCATCTCCCAGTCTATCCCCAAGGGGTGAAAAGAGAGTGTTTGCTTCGTCTTTGCAAAGATACAAACCCTAGGACGTGCAAGTCCTTAAATAGGGCATAAAAATAACATAAAACAAGTCCAAGCCCATAAAAACAAAAGAAAATCGGTCCAAGCCCACTTAGAATGGCGCTCAGCGGTATTTTACCGCTGAGCGGTAATACCGCATGATCCATTTTGCCCCCAGCTGCTGTTTTTGCCCCTCAGCGGTGATTTTGGCACCTGAAAAGTGCCGCTCAGTGGTATCTTACCGCTCAGCGCCACTCGGTCACACGTTTTCTGCGTTCTGGTTGGTTTTTCAGCATTCTGGTTGACTGGTTGACTTTTCTGGTTGACTGGTTGACTTTTCTGGTTGACTAGTTGACTTTTCTGGTTTCTGGTTGACTTTTCAGCACTCCAATCATTCGGTATTTCAATTCTTCTTTCAAATCATTCAATTAGCCTACAAAATCAAGGAATCTTGCACAAAACCATTAAATTCACTTTCAACTCTCTTATTCTCAAAACTAAAGCAAAAATATGAGTTCAAGCTAGTTTCTAAGTCTTAAAGGTTGCTTTTGGTATCAAATTTAAGAATAAAAATAACGGTTTTTCAACCGTTATCAGATAACAGTTCAAAAATTGTTATTTTCATGCTTAAAATTGATACTAAAAACAACCTTTAACACTTAGAAACTAGCTTGGAATCATGCTTTTGTTTATATTTTTGGGAATAAGAGAGCTAGACAGGTTTATGCTTGATTTCAATGTTTTATGCATGTTTTAAGGTGAATTTGATGAAAGAAGTGAAGAAGGATAGAGATGGAATCAGAAAAGAACTCAAAAAGTACAAAAGAAGAGAAGCCGCAAGTACCGCTCAGCGCCAATTTACCACTGAACGGCACTAATGAACACCCGTTGGCTCCGCTGAGGGGTGAAAGTGCAACTGAGGGGAAGAATTCAAGACACGCACTTACCGTTGAGTGGTAGTTTACCGCTGAGTGATGGACAAATTTATGAACACTAAAATATGATGTCACAAACTTGTTTTACAATCGGCAAGTATGACCGAATCATTCAAGTAATAAACTTGGTAAGACCAAGTATCGTTCTTCCCAAAGGACTCACGGCCTAGTTTAGTTGTGTGGTTTGTTGATTAGCTAAGACTTAAGGATGAAATAATTGAAGTTTAATATGCAAAACAGAAAATAAACATGTATGCATGAGGTTTTGATCAATGGCAAAAGCAAAAGATAAACACTTTCAATGAAATATATGTATGAATATGTTGTTGTGGGTCAATTTCATCTTATCCACTCTCATATATTTTTGGAATTCAACATTCAAATCATCATTGTTAATGCCACTCTCTAAAGTACCTTTCAAGAAGGCTTCTCCCTAATTACGAGTTCATACAATTCCTAGCATTCCTAATAATTAGTTCATAAGTGCAGGAGCTTAACGACAACCAATATAATATTGGGAGAAATTCCCTGGATCTAGACTTCCCCGTACGTGCCCGTATCGACAAAATCAATAATCATGCATCGAATGAGTTAAACAACGCAAGCATTAAGCAAAGAGGAAAAACCCTAACTAATGATGAAAGAAAGCATAAATCTTAAATAAAAGATGTAAAAACAAATTCCATATATGAGAGCTTCAAAAGATTACATTGATTCCCCAACAAACATACAGAGTTTAGTTCACCATATTCATGGTGAACCTAGATGAATAACAATGAAAGAATGAAAGATAAAACCCTAGAAAGGTGAAGAGGAAGCCTCGGCATCCAAGATCCTCCTACAAAGGGGTGGAAGAGAGAGTGTTTGCTTCGTTTCTGCCAAAGATACCTAACCCTAGGAAACCCTAAAGCTTATATATTATTCGTAAATTACAGAAAATTAGGTCCAAGCCCATAAAAGTGCCGCTCAGCGGTAAAGTACCGCTCAGCGGTAAAGTACCGCTCAGCGGTAAGTGCCCGTCTCGTTTCTTCCCCTCAGCGGCCATTTTGCCCCTCAGCGGATCTCCCGTAAGCTCCTGAGTGCCGCTCAGCGGTAAACTGCCGCTGAGCGGTGACTTCGGCTTCTCCTTTTGCACTTTTTGATGTCTTTTTTGATTTCATCTCTCTCCTTCTTCACTTCTTTCACCAAATTCACCTTAAAACCTGCACAAAAACACTGAAATCAAGCATAAACCTGTCCAGCTCTCTTATTTCTGAAAATATAAAGAAAAGCTTGATATTAAGCTAGTTTCTAGGTATAAAGGTTGCTTTTAGTATCAATTTTAAGCATGAAAATAACAGTTTTTCAACTGTTATCACAACCCCAAACTTAGAACTTTGCTTGTCCTCAAGCAAACAAGATGTAACTCAATCTTCTACCAATCCTTATAATGGTTCACTCATTCAAAAAAAATCTTCTTTTCAAGATAAGTAAAACTTCAATCAAACTCATAACAAAGATTTCAATCAAGACATGCACATGCTTTGGTATTCACAAAGTCACTTAATATCCAACAAATGTTAATTCTCATGAATGATCAATCAACTAAACATGGATGTTCACGTGCTCAATGAATATTTCCTCACTAGGTAAAGTGTTTCACTCAAACACAAGTGTATAAGAGGTAATCACTCATTCACTCTACTATCACAATGTCACATGAATCAACTTTGCCTTTCATTTTACCATAATCAAAAACATTCACAAGCATGCATCATCACAAGGACTTTTCAATGGCTTATAATGTGGCTGGGTGTCGCAACCGGAATCGCGACGGGACGACGATCCAAAAAAACGAGTTTTGGAAAAGAGATTTGAAGACGCCACCATAGTTTATTCTGGAAAACTACGGAAAAACCATAAAACGATAAAGCACGGTCCACGAAAACCAGATTCTGGGTTCGGGAGTCGGTTACGCGTGGGGAAGGTGTTAGCACCCCACAACGCCTGCCCTAAGGCAGTACCTTTAACTAAATACACGAATATGATGTGATTTTCAAAATGTTTAACTATCCCCTAAAATAAAATTCTAAAATAAACAAAACATATTTTTTTAGTTTTTTGGGCCCGACAAGGATTGACCTTGCTCCTACGTATTCTCATTCAAAATGAGAAATCAGGGTTACGTAGTTCTTTTTGAAAATGTTTGAGAGATTTGTTTGAGAAATTGATTGAAAGATTTGTTTGAGAAAATGATTACGGATAAATTTGGATTTTTGGGAAAGTGAACCTGACAAGGGCTAGCCTTGCTCCTACGTATCTCCACTTTCGATGGAGAATCAAGGATCACGTAGTTCTGGCTAGCCATTTGTTTGTTGTTTGAAACTGTAGATATTTTTAGTTTTTTTTTGTAGATTTCTTGTTTTCTGTATTTTTATAAAATAAAGAGAAAAGGTTTTTTAGCACAAGGACGATGCATGCGATCACACATGTGCCTAAACCTTCAAAATATATTTTTTGTAATCTTATTTAAGAAGAAGAAAAGGTTTTAGCACAAGGACGATGGGTGCGATCACACATGTGCCTAAACCTTTTAAATATATTTTTTGTAATTTCATTTAAGAAAGAGAAAAGGTTTTTAGCACAAGGACGATGCGTGCGATCACACATGTGCCTAAACCTTTAAAATATATTTTTGTAATTTTAGAAAAGAAGAAGAAAAGGTTTTAGCACAAGGACGATGCGTGCGATCACACATGTGCCTAAACCTTTTAAAATATTTTTGTTAATTTTATTTTTTATGTGTATATAAGTAAAATTATTATATATATTTTTTGAAATAAGTGGATATTTAAAAGAAATAAATAAAATAAAGTAAAAAAATAAAATAAAATGAAATAAGATAAATAAAAAGGCAAATAAATAAATAAATAATAATAAAAAAAACAACAAAATGGGGGGTGCCAAAATAAAAATAAAATAAAAAAAAAAAAACAGTGTCGAACGGTCAGTCGAAAAGCTTGGTTAACGAGCGGTCCGTGGAAGAGAGCGGAGGCCATCGTGCGGACGTTGGGGAGAAGGCTAAGGCTGCCGAACGGTCGGTCGAAAAGTTTGGATAACGAGCGCTCGTTAGGGAGAAGGCTGATCGAACGGTCGAAAAGGCTTAAGGTTATCGAGCGCTCGTTCGTTTGGATAACGAGCGCTCGTTGGTGAGAAGGTTGAAAGGTCAGTCGAGAAGGCCTTAAGATTAATGAACGCTCGTTCGTTTGGATAACGAGCGCTCGTTGGTGAGAAGGTTGAAAGGTCAGTCGAGAAAGCCTTAAGATTAACGAGCGCTCGTTCGTTTGGATAACGAGCGCTCGTTGGTGAGAAGGTTGAACGGTCAGTCGAGAAAGGCTTAAGGTTAACGAGCGCTCGTTCGTTTGGATAACGAGCGTTCGTTGGTGAGAAGGTTGAATGGTCAGTCGAAAAGCTTAAGGTTAACGAGCGCTCGTTCGTTTGGATAACGAGCGTTCGTTGGTGAGAAGGTTGAATGGTCAGTCGAGAAAGGCTTAAGGTTAACGAGCGCTCGTTCGTTTGGATAACGAGCGTTCGTTGGTGAGAAGGTTGAATGGTCAGTCGAAAAGCTTAAGGTTAACGAGCACTCGTTCCTTTGGATAACGAGCGTTCGTTGGTGAGAAGGTTGAATGATCAGTCGAGAAAGGCTTAAGGTTAACGAGCGCTCGTTCGTTTGGATAACGAGCGTTCTTTGGTGAGAAGGTTGAATGGTCAGTCGAGAAAGGCTTAAGGTTAACGAGCGATCGTTCGTTTGGATAACGAGCGTTCGTTGGTGAGAGGGTTGAATGGTCATTCGAGCACTCGTTCGTTTGGATAACGAGCGCTCGCTCGTTTACTTCTGGGCTTGGCCCACCGGGTTAGTTTCTAACCTAGAATTCCCCTAGGGGTTCTGCCTTCCCATTCTCATTCACTCATTCACGCCGTTCCTCTCAAATGAGACCAATGTCTCCTTCTCTCTGACCAAAAGGAGTTGCTCCTCCACGCACTGCAACGTCGACGCCGCTGCCTCCACCGAAGTTGGCCGCCGCAAGCCACGAGCCAAGGCGTCGCTGTCAAGGTTGTTGCCGGTGACCACCCGATCTCTCCCTCTCTTTCTACCGTCATTTCTTTGATTGTGTAATGGGTGCCATGTGTGTGAATGTTGTTTTCTGGTTGTTACGGTGTGTGTGTATGGTGATGGGAAAACATGATTGAGACTAGGCACCGAGTGGGTTTTGGGTTTGGTTTGTTGGGATTGGCCGTGAGCGTGGGAGTTAGGAAGGAGAGAGGGAGCGTGGTGAAACAGAGAATGAATGGAAGTGGAGATCGGTGTTGAATGGTTGATGGCGATGGTGGATGGTACAGTGGCCAATTCTGGCTTTGATTCAGTGAAGGTAAACTACAAGCTTGTGTTTGGGTGCTGGAAATTGGTCATTGTTCTTGGTTGGTTGTGGCTTTGTGCAATGCAGGTTGAGGATGATGGTGTTGGAGGTGATCATGTTGACCGAATGGGATGGGTTTCAAGAGTAGAGAAACTGAAATCAGTGGTGACTGGGGAGGATGATAGATGTAGCGCGTGAGTTGGGATGGATTTGGTTTCTTCCGTTCATTGTTTTGTTGTTGTTTTTTAATGCAGGGGAACTGTGAATAGGTGTATCAAGAAGGATGAAAATGGAGATGGTGATGATTTTGGCGGCAAAGATGGAATAGGAATCAAGGAATGAATCAAGCATGTTTCATGTTAAAGTGGAAGTGTGCTTATGCGTTGGACCAGAGAAAGGAAAACATTCACACCATAATATCATACTCAAACAGAGCGAAATCAAGCATAAAATGTCATACAATGCCGCCAGCTTATATGAACAGGGTGTGAGCAAGGCGTGCTTATTCCAGTATATATGACAGTATGAACCAGTGAAGGAGTTCCTTACCTCTTGGAGCTCCTGTGTTATTGCTTGGTGCGTGAAGCCGGTGATCCCTTCTCCTTCTTCCTAGCTAACCTCTGTCTTTCTTTTTGCGGGTGAAAAATCTGGATCCTCCCACTAGGAATTAATGATCCTTTTCTGAAGGCTCTCTCTAGTTTCTCTTTTTTGTCCCCCTGCTCTCCAAATCCCCTTTTTTCTCCTTTTTCTGTTTTTTCGGTCTGCTCCCACCTTGTGCTCAAACCTCCTTGCTGATTCCGTATGCCCAAACCAAATTGTACCAAATCCGTACGACGCCCCAACGCTCTGCCACCACCTTGCTCTCTGCAGAAAATCGTTTTTTTTTCCCTTTTCTGCTCCCCATGTTCCAACCTCCACAGCCAACCTCTCTTTCTTTTTCAAATCTTTTTCTTATATTTTTCCTTTCTTTTTTTTTTAGCCGTATTAAACAAAATATTTAAAATAGGTAAAACTTAACACTAAAATGAAAATAGAATAAAAAATAAAAGCAATAACTAAATAGTAAAATTTTAAAATAAAAATAACGTAAGAAAAATATATATACATATATATGGAGAAAAATAAGATAACATATAAAAATAGATAAAACAAAAATGATGATAATAATAAATAAAACAAAAAAACCAAATAATAATAAATAATAATAAAAAACAAATAAACAAGTAACAATAAATAAATACAAGACAAAAACGAGAGTAAAAATAAAGATACAAAGAAATAAATAATAGATTACAGTAAAGCCAAAAACGATCCGGACGAAATTTGGTATTGACAGCTGCCCCTCTTTACTTAGATTTTACTAGATAATATGACAAAGTGATGTTTTCATATTATATTGTAAAAGATAAGTAAAGATAAAAAATACTAATTTCGTCCGGATTTCTGAGGAAGCAAAATGAAGTAAAAAGAATACAAAACATAAGTTAAACAAATCGATGAAGAATGTGAAATTGCAACATAAACGACAATTGCCGAGCAGAGGGCCCAAAATCACAGAAAAACTAGAGGCTCCAGACAAGACTGGGCTTGAAACGCTGAACCAAAACCGTGCTTGAGCGGAACGAGGTGTACAAACCTCGTGGAGGGTGTACAAACCCTGAACGAATGATGTGAGGTGTACTAACCTCGTGGAGGGTGTACAAACCCTGTGGATGAATGATGTGAGGTGTACTAACCTCTTGGAGGGTGTACAAACCCTATGGATGAATGATGTGAGGTGTACTAACCTCGTGGACGGTGTACAAACCCTATGGATGAATGATGTGAGGTGTACTAACCTCGTGGAGGGTGTACAAACCCTATGGATGAATGATGTGAGGTGTACTAACCTCTTGGAGGGTGTCAAACCCTATGGATGAATGATGTGAGGTGTACTAACCTCGTGGAGGGTGTACAAACCCTATGGACGAATGATGTGAGGTGTACTAACCTCGTGGACGGTGTACAAACCCTATGGATGAATGATGTGAAGTGTACTAACCTCGTGGAGGGTGTACAAACCCTATGGAAGAATGATGTGAGGTGTACTAACCTCGTGGAGGGTGTACAAACCCTATGGATGAATGATGTGAGGTGTACTAACCTCGTGGAGGGTGTACAAACCCTATGGATGAATGATGTGAGGTGTACTAACCTCGTGGAGGGTGTACAAACCCTATGGATGAATGATGTGAGGTGTACTAACCTCGTGGAGGGTGTACAAACCCTATGGATGAATGATGTGAGGTGTACTAACCTCGTGGAGGGTGTACAAACCCTGTGGATGAATGAAATGAGGATCAATAGGCTCGACAAGGGCCTTGAGGTGTGCTATCGTAGAAGAAACTCTTGGATTCAGATCTTTTTTTGAAGAAACATTGGTAAATACTGAGCAAAACATTAGAGAGATTTAGATATAAAGGTCTGCTAACCTTTTTCACCACTTCATTTTCCCCTTACGGATTTTTGAACAATTTTCTTTGCTTTCTATGAAATGATGTTATGTTATGATGGTGCATGAATGCATATGAGCCACTGGTTTCGTTCCCTTCTTTTGCTCTCGCTTTCTCTTTCTTACACCCCTTTTTTTTTTTTTTTTTGGGAATTCTATGCTTGGAATCCGTTGTCAATGTTGACGTCAAACGCGATGTACGTTCGAAATGCATTCAATCAAAATAATGTCAAGAAGCAGTGGGTTCTTTGATGAAAGGAAGAGAACGTAACTAGGGGTTCAAATTCCCTCTAGCACTAGCTTGAACCTGAAAAGGTGCGGGAGATGAGCATGAAAGGTAGATGGTTGAATGATTACCTGTGGGTAACGTTAGCATTTGAATTTTTCTTACTTTGGGAGGTGTTGTTAGTATCTACACATGCATGGCCCGCAAGGGCTGCCCCAACTTTGTTGCATATAGTAAACTTGATTTGGAGAGGTGGAAAGGTTCGGGTAGGAAGGATTGCCCCAATTTGGCGATTCTTGATTGACGGGGAGACTTCACATTTTTTGTCTTTTCTCCTTTTTTCGATGTTTTTATTTTCTTTCCTTCTTTTTCTTTCCTTTTGAGTGATTGTGTCATTCACCACATCATTTCGTTTCAGGGTTAAATTCGTGAGAAAGATTAGGACAAACAGTCTTCAGTCAGCGTGGACTTTTATTGGCTTGTACCGTGGCTAAAGGTCAAAGGGTTTTGAAAGAAATGGATAATGAAGGCTCAAATAAGTGTTTGGCGGTTAAATTGTTTCAACAAGAATCATTTGCAAGGTATCGAGTCAACTATCCTTAAAGATTTGAAACTTCGGGCATCCTTTTATTTTCATTGCTGTTTTTCTTTCTTTTCTTCCCCTTTTGGGTCGCTTGCTTCGTTGTCTCTATTGTGTACTTCTTTGAGACTTTATATATATTTTTATTTCTTTTTCCTTCTTCTCTTTTTTTTTCAGAAAAACTTCTTTTAACGTTTGGATAAAGAAAAATAATGGCCACACGTCACTCTGAATCTTTGCTTACCTTACTTTCTTGCGACTTTAGCCCTGGAATAAAACTCGGTAGTGATTGACACATCGACTTCATTATTTTTTTTTCTCTTCTTTTTTTTTATTTATTATTTTTTTTATCTCCCAATCAACAGATCGTTGGGGATGTGTACCATGATGAACACTGCCCCGGTATTGTATTCATGACAATCCTTTGTTTTAATGGGAAACGAAAAGGTTGAGGGTTCAAGTAGTATGAATGCAAATGCTCTAGCCGGAAAAGAACGATGGTTACCCCCGAAACCTTGCATCAGGAGAAGACCCAACTTTGGTATTTTCAAAATTTATTTTGCTTTTGCTTTTCGAAAACACTACGCCCTTGACAACCTCATTGACAATGAATTCAACATGTGTCTTTTCTTTTGCTTTTTTTATTTTTATTTTTATTTTTATTTTTTTATTTTTTTACGACACCCACCAGGACCGAGCTAAGCCGACTGAATACCCGTGATGCTTTTATTCACATTCGTTCAATTATTTTCGTTTTCATTCCTCTTTATTTACCTAAACAGCTCAGCGCGACATGCAATAATTTCAGAAAGTATGAACAAAAATTTAATATGCGGTATTTATTGAATGAAATAACACAGATTACAACAATTTAAAAGGCAATGTTAATATTCGCTAACGGCAAC
Organism: Vigna umbellata; assembly: GCF_029865625.1. NCBI lineage: Eukaryota > Viridiplantae > Streptophyta > Magnoliopsida > Fabales > Fabaceae > Vigna > Vigna umbellata. The sequence continues at coordinate 49,904,698 of NC_142171.1, read as the reverse complement.
CCCTATCACGGAATCATCATACATAGAACTTTTTGACCGCATCAGAATTAACCGGTAACGGTAATTCCTCCCCATCCATCCTTGTGAGAATTAGTGCCCCACCAGAGAATGCTTTCTTCACCACAAACGGCCCTTCATAGTTTGGGGTCCACTTGCCTCGATGATCTTTTCGGATGGGCAAAATCCTCTTCAACACCAGTTCGCCTTCATGAAACTCTCTTGAGTGCACCCTTTTGTCAAACGCCTTTTTCATTCTCCTTTGATATAGCTGTCCATGACACACTGCTGTTAACCTTTTCTCTTCGATAAGGTTGAGTTGGTTGAATCGGGTTTGAACCCACTCAGCTTCCTCTAACTTAGTTTCCATTAACACGCGTAAGGAGGGAATTTCGACCTCAAATGGAAGTACCGCTTCCATCCCATACACTAGCGAGAACGGCGTGGCCCCAGTTGATGTTCGTACTGATGTGCGGTATCCGTGCAAAGCGAAAGGAAGCATTTCGTGCCAGTCCTTGTAAGTGACCACCATCTTTTGCACAATCTTCTTGATGTTCTTGTTAGCAGCCTCTACTGCCCCATTCATCTTTGGACGATAAGGAGAGGAATTATGGTGGTGAATTTTGAATTCCTCACATAACTCCGCCATCATCTGATTGTTCAGGTTGGTAGCGTTATCAGTGATGATCTTGTTAGGTAGCCCATACCTACAGATCAACTCCTTCCTTATGAATCTAACCACAACCTTTCTAGTCACGTTGGCATACGACGTAGCCTCAACCCACTTGGTGAAATAGTCAATTGCGACTAGTATGAAGCGATGTCCATTTGACGCTTTTGGTTCTATAGCTCCGATGACATCTATTCCCCACATCGAAAATGGCCATGGTGCAGACAACGCGTTCAGAGCAGTGGGTGGCACATTGATATTATCTGCATATATCTGACATTTCTCACACTTTCTCACGTGTATGCAACAATCGTTTTCCATGGTCAACCAGAAGTAACCAACTCTTAAGATCTTCCTAGCCATCGAATGTCCATTCATGTGTGTACCAAATGTACCTTTGTGCACTTCTTTCAATATCAACTCGACTTTCTTTGCATCCACACATCTGAGGAGGACCATGTCATGGTTCTCTTGTATAAAACATCCCCACTTAAGATGAAACTGCCGGCTGATGAGTCAATATTTTCTCAATTTCACTTAGCTTATTGTACCGAATTTAATCAGGGAGTTGTGCTTAAATGTCCAGTATTTTCCCATTTTTCTTAATTGTGCTTAATTTGATCGGAAATTCTTATTTTAACTAATTTGAATTATCTAAGCTAATTATTTGCATTATTAATTGCAGGGGAAAATTGTTGGATAATATTTGGGACATTTGGAGGTCAAAATAAATGCCACATCAAATATATTTTAAAATAAAATGAAAGAGGGGTGTGGATTTAAATTATGGGGGTGCACACAAGAAAAAAGAAGTTGCACGTGAGAGTGGGAGAACATGTCATTCACTTGTTGAATTTTAAGAAGCAAAATTGGCTTGGAATCATCACACCACACGGCCTAGGCAATCAACTGTCAAGGAATCTTCTATCTCTTTTAAAGTAAAGGACACCAATAGAGGGGGCCACCACGTTGAAGGAAGGAAGCTCACGGTTTTCTCTATGTTTTGGCTCCAACTCACGCCCACACGGAAGAGGGTCACGGCCCATGAGCAGCACAGGGGTGTATCAAGTAAAATTGCTTCACGGCTGCTGGCACAAGCAAAATGAAATGGTGTCACGGCCCAAGAAAAAAAAAACGGAAGCACCACGCATCCAGCAAGACATGGGTGGCAAACGAAGAAGCTGGTCCAGCTTGGCACTAGGGCACTTATACTTTTGAGTTTTCGGGAAGCAGGGGGGAGCGCTGTTACATTAGAGGATCTTTCACAAAAAAAAAAGACAGAGAGATGGAGGGTTACAGTTAGCGGATTTTTTATTTTGATTGGAAGGAATGTAGCAAAGAGAGCTGCCACGTCCGAGCTCCAAGTGTTACGGCTTGGATGAAGAAGACCGTTTAGATTTTTCTTTGGGTGGAATGTTTAGATTTTGAGGAAAAAGCTTACTTTATTTTTATGTTGCAGATTACACATGCCATTTTCAATATTTTTTGTTCAAGCATTTTGTTTTTATTAAAGTTTTCATTCTAGCATTTTACTGTGCACGTGGCTCTCGGTTTTATTTTTATTCAGAAGGTGATTTACTTGAAAGTGTGGACAAGGATTTCATTTGGTGCAGCACAAGGTGCATTTAATTTGGCTTTAATGGAATGAGTAGTAGATTAGGATAAAGTCTAGATGATGGGACATGTGGTAGCAGGAGGTGTAGCAATGTATTTCTTTTATTTGTTTAAGAATGAAGAGGTAGATTAGGTGAAGCAAAGTAGTGCACGGTCATGGGAATTTATTCCCTTGTCACGATCAAGTCTAGAAGTTTTATTAATTTTTTTGAGTTAATCATTGAATGAAAACGGTGCTGGAATGAAGGGTCACGGCTGGAAGCATTGAAGGGTAGCAAATGTTGATTGAGTTGGAGAATGGTGTCACGTCGAGGAAGCACGCAGAGAGGAGAGTGGAGTGACGCTTTGGAAGAAGAAAAGGTGTGGATGTTGAAATGCTGAAGCACGGGATTCAAGGGGCAGTGGTGTCACGTTTGTGAGGTGCTACATTGGCTTTGATTCACGGCCTGGGAAAGTGCTCAAGCGGTGAATGTTTTTATTCATTTTGTTGATTAAGGAGAGCACATGAGTCACGTGAAATGGTAGAAAAAAAATTTTATCTTTTCTTATTTCTTTTGCCTTAGGATATTTTACATTATATGTGGAATTGCTTGTCATCTTTTTAATTAAGTATTGCATTTTAATAGCATGAAATTGTGTTGGGATATTTATCTGTTGCTATGTTCAGTTTAGTGTTTTTATGCACTTGAATACCGTCAATTATATTCAGTTGCGTTAGATTTTCAAGTTTTAATTTAGTTCATCCGCATTCACAAATTTTTTAACAAACCCCCCCACTGCGTGTTTGATCTGAAACTGAACCCAAATTGGTCCTTGAGAGACGACCTAGGAGTCACTTCCTAGTCTATACTGCATTCTTTTATGCACAACTTTTGTGGGAGGTGCGACCCTCTCATCACCGGCCAACCTTCTTAGTGCTCTTTTATCGTTTTCAGACGCATCCTCAGGGTATTGTCGGGTTTTAAGATAACGCTTGATATCAAAGTACCAAGGTTTACCGTGTAACTCCTCCTCGATGAAGTGGCAATATGCTGGCTCTGCATGGCTTTTCATTTTGATTCTTGGTAATTCTGCATCTTGATCAACCTCAAACATTGACGACAAGGTGGCCAGTGAGTCTGTTAATTGATTATCTTCTCGAGGTATATGGTTAAATGTGATGGAATCAAAATACTCCATTAATCCCCTGATGTAAGCTTGGTAGGGAATTAATTTTGTATCCCTAGTTTCCCATTCTCCTTTCAGTTGATGGATGACCAAAGCCGAATCTCCATACACATCCAGAATTTTTGCCTTAGACTCAATTGCTGCTCGAATACCCATGGCACAGGCTTCATATTCAGCGATGTTATTTGTGCAGCTAAAACACAACCTTGCCGTCATTGGTATATACTGACGCTCTGGGGAGATAAGCACTGCCCCTATTCCATGTCCCATCACATTCGAGGCTCCGTCGAATAACACCGTCCATGCTTTTTCGTTTCGGTCTTCTTTGTTCTCTTCGAATGAAGCCATGATATCCTCATCGGGAAATTCAGGTTGCATTGGTTGATAATCACAAAGGGGTTGATGAGCCAGGTATTCTGCTAGTGCGCTACCCTTGACAGATTTTTGAGTGACATATACGATGTCGTACTCTGACAATAGCATCTGCCATCGAGCTATCCTTCCAGTAAGAGCAGGCTTTTCAAAAATATACTTGATAGGATCCATCTTAGATATCAACCATGTGGAATGACTCAACATGTATTGCCTTAAACGATGAGCGGCCCATGCCAATGCGCAGTAAGTCCGCTCTAACGATGAATATCGTTGTTCGCAGTCTGTGAACTTCTTGCTCAAGTAATATATAGCGTGCTCTCTTTTGCCATCCTCATCATGCTGACCCAATACACAACCCATTGACTTGTCCAATACAGTCAAATACAAAATGAGTGGCCTTCCTGGTTCTGGTGGACGTAATACAGGAGGGTCTTGTAAGTATTGTTTGACTCTCTCAAAAGCGGCCTGACAATCCTCATTCCACACCACAACCTGATTCTTTCGTAACAACTTGAACAGTGGTTCACAAGTAGCAGTTAAGTGGGAGATGAATCTAGCAATGTAATTCAATCTTCCCAAAAACCCTCGAACTTCTTTTTCCGTTTTAGGCGCAGGAATTTCCATTATCGCTCGCACTTTGTCTGGATCCACCTCTATCCCCCTCTGGCTGACAATAAAGCCCAACAATTTCCCGGATTTCACTCCAAATGTACATTTGGCGGGATTCAGCCTAAGCTTATACTTCCTCAATCTCTCGAATAACTTTCTTAAGTTGAGGACGTGTTCTTCTTCTGATTCGGACTTCGCGATCATGTCGTCCACATAAACTTCAATCTCCTTGTGCATCATATCATGGAAAAGTGCCACCATCGCCCTTTGATATGTTGCCCCAGCATTCTTGAGTCCAAAAGACATCACTTTATAACAAAATGTGCCCCACAATGTAATAAAAGTCGTCTTTTCCATATCTTCTGGCGCCATCTTGATCTGGTTATACCCCGAAAAACCATCCATGAACGAAAACAGTGAATACTTGACTGTATTATCAACTAGGGTGTCGATGTGTGGTAATGGGAAATTGTCCTTTGGGCTTGCGCGGTTCAAATCTTGATAATCGACACACATCCGAACTTTACCGTCCTTCTTAGGCACCGGTACAGTGTTTGCTACCCATTCTGGGTATCTCGCCATAGCTAGAAACCCTGCATCGAATTGCTTCTGCACCTCCTCCTTGATCTTCAAGGACATTTCCGGTTTCATTCTTCTTAGCTTTTGCTTTACCGGTGGGCATTCCGGCTTGAGTGGGAGCTTGTGTTGTACAATATCTGTATCGAGGCCTGACATGTCATTGTAAGACCAAGCAAACACATCCCTGAACTCCCTCAATAAGACACACAATTTTTCTTTCACTTCTGCTTTCATGGCTGTACCGATCTTCACCTCCTTTACCTCATCCTCATTCCCTAAATTGAGTACTTCAACATCTTCCTGGTGAGGTTTCATCTCCTTACACTCTTGTTCCACTAGTCTTAACAGTTCAGGAGGGGGTTCCGAGTCATCATCACAATCATCTTCCGTATTATTGACAGGGCGCCCAAAATCAGGAATATCAACATAATTACTTTCAAAACATTCATTGTCATATCTGCATTATTTGAGTTTATGAAAAGGAAATAAATAAACGAAAAACGACGAGGAATGCAAAATGATGATAAAACACAAACAAACACACTTTGATTATCGCGCTGAGCATAACAAACTAAAAGCGTCAACCCGTAAGTCATGAATCCTAAAGCCCCGGGTAAAGCTATAGGATTAATTAAAGTTATTACATCTTATTCAAATTAAGCATCACGGGCAAATCCAGCATCTTCCAGTTGTCGAGTCGTGCATCCGGGGAGCAGGCCCACACGAAACTGGAACCTTCCGATCCATCTTCATCTCCCACAGCTGCTATGTGGCCGACGTTAACCCAACCAGCGCTACGAAAGCTCTCCTTGAGGTCACAGATACGAATTCTTCCCACTTTGGGCTCCCATCTTTCCATCCGAGCCAGACTGCGCTCTCTCCTTTCTTGTATCAGCCTTCTCCTATCCTCCTTGGTGGGCTTGTATCCCAGGCCATACCTATTCTTGTTCTCGACGACCTCCAGAGGGAATGCTCGCCCCTGTCCATACCTACCCAAACCTTTCCCATGCATATAACCTTCTTTTAGCATGACTTTGGCCATCATGATAGAAGCACGCGACAGATGCGGGTTGACCGCGAATGGCTCCACATAGGTGTTTCCCACGATCTCTAGAGATTGGAAAGTTGCCTCGAGAGCTTCCTCGACTGCTTCAATATAACGGGAGGATGATGGTCCGCTCACCAGGAAATCCTCCTCTCCTGCCACTATCACCAGCTTGTCTCCCATAAGATACTTCAACTTTTGGTGTAGTGTAGAAGGCACAACCCCTGCAGAATGGATCCATGGGCGACCCAACAGACAACTATAGGCCGGGAGGATGTCCATGACTTGGAATGTCACTTGAAAGACACACGGACCGACTTGGACTGGTAGTTCTACCTCTCCCATCACTTCCCTCTTACTACCATCAAAGGCTCTCACAATCATAGAACTTGGCTTCATATGCGTTCCGTCACTGGGTAACTTCTCCAAGGTTGCTTTTGGCATGACGTTCAGGGAGGATCCATTATCCACTAAGACACGTGCTATCACATGATCCAGGCATTTCACAGAGACATGAAGGGCTTTGTTATGACCTCTCCCCTCAACAGGTATCTCTTCATCAGTGAAGGTGAGGTAATTATTAGCAACGATGTTGCCAACAATGCCCTCGAACTTGTTCAGAGAAATACCTTGTTCAACATGAGCCTCACTGAGTATCTTCATCAACAACTTCCGGTGGGAGGCAGAGTGCATGAGTAATTCTAGCAAGGAGATCCGGGCAGGCATGCGGTTCAACTGTTCCACCACTTTGTACTCACTCTGTTGTATGAACTTTAGGAATTCACCAACTTCTTCAGATATTTCCCTCTTCTCCTCTTTGTCGGGGGTCTCCTCGGCCTCCACGTTCTTCCCCCTCAAGAACTCCTTTGCTTTTGCAGCCATTGTTGCTTCCCTATCATTGGTTCTTTCTCTCGCCAATTCTGGTGGTGTAAAGATTCGACCACTTCTGGTCATTCCACCAATGCCTGATATGTTTTCCACAGTCGGATTTGCATATTCTCCCTCATCTAATGCAGTTGCCCCATATCTCCATGGGACGGCTCTCTCGTTCTTATAAGGGAAAGGAGTTGGCACTCGGATGACCACAGACGAATTTCCTTCATTTACCAGTGCAGGGGTGGTCCTAGTAACATGGATCACCAAAGGTTCGGGTAGAGTCACATCAAATTCTCCACCAATTTGTGCAAATACTTCTTCCTCTCTGACCTTGCGGCACACTTGCATCAGATTTCTATCAAGTAAGTCTTGTAGAAAAATCTCGAATTCCATACATTCTTCAATAGAGTGCCCGGCCTCCGGATGGAGTGCGCACGCTATACCTAGATCATAATCGCCCTTCACTAGGCCCTTCTTCAACAAAGCTTCAAAGATAAACCTCCTAGAACTTCGGATGTCGCCCACATCTCTTATCAGATCATGGTCTCCAACCTCGACGGCGTTCGTCGAGGAACTCCCCGTGCCCGGACAATGGATTAGTATCGGCGCTGGGCTGGTCCTCTTGAAACTTTAACCAACCCGAATCTATCAGAGCCTGAACTTTTGTATTTGAGAGCCATACATCCTTCGGTCGAGTGGCCAACGCCTCCTGCATGATAACTACACCTGGCATTTGCGTCATAACCCCTAGGGTACGGCGGCTGTACAGGCTTCATCGGGCAAATGGCGACCAGACCCTTTTTGACTAGATTAGGTAACAATTCAGTGTAGGTCATAGGGATTGGGGTGAACCTAACAAATTGATTTCCCCTTGGGTTGTTGTTGTGACCCACATTCAGATTTGGGCCCATGTTTGCGGCCGGTCTTGCAGCTTCGGTTGGGATACGCTGCGGCGGATAATACGCTTGTTGTTGTTGAGGCCTAGCTTGGTGAGCAAACATGGTGTTAGCAGCATAAGGAGGTGGGTTTAAGTATGGTCGATAATTAGGATCGGGAGCTCGTCCTCTCCACACAGGCATTACCGACGCAGCATGTACCTCCCCCTCTTTTTTCTTCCCCTGATTGAAGCTGGGCTTTTTGTAGTTTGTAGCTGCAGGTGGGCCATATGCTATCTTCCCGTTTTTCAATCCAATTTCTATCCTCTCACCAATGATGATGGTGTCAGCAAAATTGACAGATACATTCCCAACCATATGCTCATAAAATGGCGGCTGGAGTGTGTTTACGAACATCGACACCATCTCCTTATCAAACAACGGCGGCTCAACTTGCGCAGCCAACTCTCTCCATCGTTGGGCGTACTCTTTGAAAGTTTCATTGTCCTTTTTTCTCATATTCTATAGCTGCAGACGGTCCGGAGCAACATGAGTATTGTATACATATTGTTTCACGAAGGCGTCAGCTAAATCCGCCCAACAACGAATTCGGGATGGCTCCAGGTGGGTGTACCAGTTCAATGCCACCCCAGCCAAACTTTCCTGGAAAACGTGGATGAGTAGCTGCTCATCATGAGCATACGCAGCTATCTTTCTGCAGTACATGGTCACATGGCTTTTAGGGGAAGTGTTACCCCTATATTTTTCAAACTCCGGCGCCTTGAACTTAGGCGGGATTTTCAAGCCCGGAACCAAACTCAATATGGCCGCATCTCCAAACCCGTAGCTCTCAACTCCCTCAACAGCTCTCAACCTCGCCTCCAGACTTTCCAACCTACCCGTAGCTCCAACGAGGCTACCGAATCCCCCAACCATCGTGGCGTGCGGTGCAGCTTCGGCTGAAGAATCCTCCCTAGCAACCACACGCGGTACTGGGGTCACCAGAATTCCATCAGTTGTGTTGGTCTCATTCATACCCGTGCCCACCATGGGAGCCGACACTAAGACAGGTCCCTGAGTGCCGATTGGTGGTATATTGACAGTCGCGGGGAACGAGAATGAAGCGTGCTCAACTTCTGAGTCCTCTCCTACAGGAGGAGTGTAACCCGGATGTAAACCATACAATGGGAAAGGAACAGATTGGCTCGCAGCGTTGAACATTGGGGGATAAGGGTGAGCATTCCCCCCAACATGCGCAGATGAAGACTCTCTAGTAGTCTTCATGGATTCAAGCGTCGCCAAGATCTGGCCGATCTGGTCCTTCAACTGGCCAACATCTGTTTTGAGAGACTCCTGTGACTCCTCCCAGCTTGCCATGGCTTTTGAATTTGCCCGGGTCCGGTAGGGATGTCGTGGAAATTTGGTCGTCGTTTTTTCTCACACGTGCTGTTTTATTATTTTAATTAATTAGATGGGAATGAAACATGCTGAACAAAAGAAAAGATGATGCATGCTAGTAATAGGGGGAAACCACAAGATTGTAATGACATCACTGATGGAAATTAACACAAGCAGATGCTAAACAACATCCCACACCTTTCATTTAAAGGGAAACAAGTTCATTACATTTCTTAAAGGAAACAAATCATAAAGATCTTTAAATACATCAATTCCTAGTCCGAGTGATGAGGGATTTCATCTCGTCTATCAACCGTTTACAGTGATTAATAAAAAGCTCTATTTCTACTGGTGGGCTATAAAAGTGGGTACTCGCTTCAGCTTCCGACACCATTCTGGGGATTTCTTCAATTGCCCCATTTGCCAAAGCAGCCAACTGAGAGAAGCTTTCCTTTCAATGCTTTACGGCCGTTTCTTGCTCTGCAATGTGCTCTTTCATTCGCTTTATCAAGGCCTGATGCCTTTCTTCAAATTCCATCGACCTCCATCGCTCCTCCTGCTCCTCGATGTAATCCTCCATCTGCATTAACATGGCTCGATACTCCCCTTCAGCCTCTGCCAGCTTCCAGCGCTCCTGATTCAACTCTGCTTCAAATGATGTTCGGATTCTTCTCCTCCGTCTACTCTCGTCTAGACCTTCAAGAAGAGGTTCTGTTGTTTTCTTGCTCCTAGTTCGAATTGCCTCCTGCATACACAATAACACAAAACCCTAGAATATTTGGTTAGCACAAAAAGATATAGGAGAAGATAAAAACAGAAAATAGAAAAATACAAATAAAAATAGAAAATAAAATAAAATAAAATAAAATAAAATCTAATCTAATCAAATAAAATAAAATAAAATCAAATAAAAACCGAAAAATAAAAAAAAACAGAAAATAAAAACAGAAATTCAAAATTAAAGTCAAAGATAATCAATAATCACACAAATTAACCAGTTAAACCACGAGTCCCCGGCAACGGCGCCAAAAACTTGATGGACAAATTTATGAACACCAAAATATGATGTCACAAACTTGTTTTACAATCGGCAAGTATGACCGAATCGTTCAAGTAATAAACTTGGTAAGACCAAGTATCGTTCTTCCCAAAGGACTCACGGCCTAGTTTAGTTGTGTTGTTTGTTGATTAGCTAAGACTTAATGACGAAATAATTGAAGTTTAATATGCAAAACAGAAAATTAACATGTATGCATGAGGTTTTGATCAATGGCAAAAGCAAAAGATAAACACTTTCAATGAAATATATGTATGAATATGTTGTTGGGGGTCAATTTCATCTTATCCACTCTCATATATTTTTGGAATTCAACATTCAAATCATCATTGTTAATGCCACTCTCTAAAGTACCTTTCAAGAAGGCTTCTCCCTAATTACGAGTTCATACAATTCCTAGCATTCCTAATAATTAGTTCATAAGTGCAGGAGCTTAACGACAACCAATATAATATTGGGAGAAATTCCCCAGATCTAGACTTCCCCGTACGTGCCCGTATCGACAAAATCAATAATCATGCATTGAATGAGTTAAACAACGCAAGCATTAAGCAAAGAGGAAAAACCCTAACTAATGATGAAAGAAAGCATAAATCTTAAATAAAAGATGTAAAAACAAATTCCATATATGAGAGCTTCAAAAGATTACATTGATTCCCCAACAAACATACAGAGTTTAGTTCACCATATTCATGGTGAACCTAGATGAATAACAATGAAAGAATGAAAGATAAAACCCTAGAAAGGTGAAGAGGAAGCCTCAGCATCCAAGATCCTCCTTCAAAGGGGTGGAAGAGAGAGTGTTTGCTTCGTTTCTGCCAAAGATACCTAACCCTAGGAAACCCTAAAGCTTATATATTATTCGTAAATTACAGAAAATTAGGTCCAAGGCCATAAAAGTGCCGCTCAGCGGTAAGTGCGCGTCTCGTTTCTTCCCCTCAGCGGCCATTTTGCCCCTCAGCGGATCTCCCGTAAGCTCCTGAGTGCCGCTCAGCGGTAAACTGCCGCTCAGCGGTGACTTCGGCTTCTCCTTTTGCACTTTTTGATGTCTTTTCTGATTTCATCTCTCTCCTTCTTCACTTCTTTCACCAAATTCACCTTAAAACCTGCACAAAAACACTGAAATCAAGCATAAACCTGTCCAGCTCTCTTATTTCTGAAAATATAAAGAAAAGCTTGATTTCAAGCTAGTTTCTAGGTATAAAGGTTGCTTTTAGTATCAATTTTAAGCATGAAAATAACAGTTTTTCAACTGTTATCACTGAGCTCCATTATTTTGGGCTTATGCCCACTTTTCTATAATATTTCGAATAGTATATAAGCTTTAGGACTTCCTAGGGTTTCTATCTTTGGCTAGAGAAGACACAAAACACACTTTTCACCCCTTGGGGGTAGAATTGGAGATGGGGACGACTCTCCTCTTCTCTTTCTAGGGTTTTTCTATCTCTTCCATTCTTCCATTATTGTTCATCTAGTTTCACCATAATATGGTGAACTAAACTTTATATTATTGTTGAGGAATCAATGAAATCTTTTGAAGTTCTCATATATGGAATTTTGTGTTTAAACATCATATTTACGATACATGCTTTCTTTCGTCATTAGTTAGGGTTTTTCCTCTTTGCTCAAAGCATGCATTGTTTAACTCATTCGATGTCATGATTATTGGTTTTATTGATATGGACACATACGGTGAAATCTAGATCCAAGGAAACTCTCTCAACAGTAGTATAAACCTAGACATAGGAATATGATGGTTGGTTGCCGTTAAGCTTTCATTCACTATAATTAATGATTAATTGCTAGGGAGACAAGACATTGTAAACTCGTGATTATGATTAGACTTTCTTCGCCGAGACATCGGGTTTAAGGTAATTTAGAGAGTGGCATTAACATTGATGAAAAGAATGATGAATTCCTAAAATATATGAGAGAGGATAAGATGAAATTGATTGCCCCAACAACATACTCATCCACATAGTTCAATTCACGTGTTTTGTTTCTTCTTTCCCATTGATCATCATATGCATACATGTTTACTTTTTGTCTTTTGCATTTGAAACTTATAACAATTTGTTCACATGTCTTAAATAATCAAGAAATCATATAAGTAACTAGGTCGTGAGTCCTTTGGGAGAATGATACTTGGTCTTACCGGGTTTATTACTTGATACGATTCGATCACACTTGTCGAGGGTTAAAGAAGTTTTTGGCGCCGTTTTTCGGTGTTCATAAATTTGTCATCAGTCCACTTCCTCCATGTTCTCAACTTCGTCAACATCTTTCACTTCGTCAACTTCGCCTTCTTCGTCCACTTCGTCCTATGCCTCCACTTCCTTCACTTCCTCAACTTCATCAACTTCATCCACTTCCTCCACTTCCTCAACTTCGTTAACTTCGTCCACTTCCTCCACTTCCTCCACTCCCTCCACTTCCACCACTTCCTCCACTTTGTCCATTTCGTAGACTTCCTCAACTTCGTCCACTTCCGCCAATTCCTCCACTTCGTCCACTTCGTCCACTTCCTTCACAGCCTCCACAGCCTCCACTTCCTTAACTTCCTCGACTTCGTCCGCTTCGTCCACTTCCACCACTTGCTCAACTTCGTCCACTTTCGCCAATTCCTACACTCCGTCCACTTCCTCGACTTACTCCACTGGCCCCACCTACTTCACTTCCTCAACTTCGGCCACTTCTTCCACTTCCTCCTCTTCCTCCACTTCCTCTACTTCATCCACTGCGTCCACTTCCTCCACCTCCTCCACTTCCTTCACTTCCTCCACTTCCTCCACAGCCTCCACTTCCTCCACTTTGTCCACTTCGTCCTTATCCTAAACTTCGTCCACTTCGTCCACTTCCTTCACTTGCTCAACTTCATCAAGTTCGTCTACTTCGTCCACTTCCTCCAATTCCAGAACTTCGTCCACTTTCACCACTTCCTCAACTTCCTTCACTTCCTCCACTTCGTCAACATCGTGCAATAAGTCCACTTCCTCCACTTCCTCAACTTTGTCAACTTCGTCCACTTTGTCCACTTCCTCTACTTCGTATACTTCGTCAACTTCGACAACTTCGTCCACTTCCTCCAGTTCCTCAACTTCGTCCACTTCGTCCACTTCATCAACTTCGTCTACTTTGTCAACTTCGCCCACTACGTCCACTTCGTCCACTCCCTCCACTTGCTCAACTTCCTCCACTTCCTCCACTTCGTCCATTTCCTAGACTTCCTCAACTTCGCCCACTTCCGCCAATTCCTTCACTTCGTCCACTTCGTCCACATCCTCCACTTCCTTCACTTCCTCGACTTCTTCAACTTCGTCCACTTCCACCACTTGCTCAACTTCGTCCACTTCCTCGACGTCTGATGGAGAAATTTATGAACACCAAATTATGATGTCACAAACTTGTTTTCAATCGGCAAGTATGACCGAATCGTTCAAGTAATAAAACTTGGTAAGACCAATTATCGTTCTTCCCAAAGGACTCACGGCCTAGTTTAGTTATGTGGTTTCTTAATTAACTCAGACTTACAAACGAAATATTTGTGGTTTAGAATGCAAGACAGAAAATAAACATGTATGCATGAATATTGATCAATGGCAAAAATCAAAAGCTAAACACTTTCAATGAATTATAGATATGAATATGTTTGTTGGGGGTCAATTTCATCTTATCCACTCTCATATATTTTAAGGAATTCAACAGTCAAATCACCATTGTTAATGCCACTCTCTAATGTACCTTTCCAGAAGGCTTCTCCCTAATCACGAGTTCATACAATTCCTAGCATTCCTAATGATCAGTCCATAAGTACAGGAGCTTAACGACAACCAATATAAAATTGGGAGAAATTCCCCGGATCTAGACTTCCACGTACGTTCCCGTATCGACAAAACCAATAATCATGCATCGAATGAGTTAAACAATGCAAGCATTAAGCAAAGAGGAAAAACCCTAACTAATGATGAAAGAAAGCATAAGTCTTAATTAAAAGATGTAAAAACAGATTCCATATATGAGAGTTTCACAAGACTACATTGATTCCCCAACAAACATACAGAGTTTAGTTCACCATATTCATGGTGAACCTAGATGAATTACAATGAAAGAATGAAAGAATAAACCCTAAAAAGGTGAAGAGGAAGCCTCAGCATCCAAGATCCTCCTTCAAAGGGGTGGAAGAGAGAGTGTTTGCTTCGTTCCAGCCAGAGATGCCTAACCCTAGGAAACCCTAAAGCTTATATATCATTCGTAAATTACAAAAAGTCAAATCCAAGCCCATTAAAATGCCGCTCAGCGGTAAAATACCGCTCAGCGGTGAGTGCGTGACTTGTTTTCTCCCCTCAGCGGCCATTTTGCCCCTCAGCGGACCTCCCGCAAGCTCCTGAGTGCCGCTCAGCGGTAAACTGCCGCTGAGCGGTGACTTCGGCTTCTCCTTTTTGCACTTTTTGTTGTCTTTTCTGATTTCATCTCTCTCCTTCTTCACTTCTTTCATCAAATTCACCTTAAAACCTGCACAAAAACACTGAAATCAAGCATAAACCTGTCCAGCTCTCTTATTTCCAAAAATATAAAGAAAAGCATGATTTCAAGCTAGTTTCTAAGTGTAAAGGTTGCTTTTAGTGTCAATTTTAATCATGAAAATAACAGTTTTTCAACTGTTATCAACGTCCTTCAATGCCTCCACGTCCTTCACTTCCTCAACTTTTTCCACTTCTTCCACTTCTTCCACTTCTACATCTTCCTCCACTACCTCTACTCCATCCTCTTCGTCGACTTCGTGCACTTTGTCCACTTCCTCCACCTCCTCCATTTCCTCCACCTCCTCCACTTCCTCTACTTCCTCCACTTCCTCCATTCCTCCACTTCCTCCACTTTGTCCACTTCGTCCAATTCATCAACTTCGTCCACTTAGTCAACTTCGTCCACTTCATCCGCTTCCTCCACTTTCTCCACTTCGTCCACTTCCTCCACTGCCTCAAATTACTTCACTTCCTCAACTTCTTCAACTTCGTCGTACACATCCGCCACTTCCTCGACTTCCTCCACTACCTCCACATCTTCCACTTCCTCAACTTTGTCCACTTCGTCCACTTCTTCAGCTTCCTCCTCTTCCTCCACTTCCTCCATTTCATCCACTTCGTCAACTTCGTCCCCTTCCTCCACTTCCTCCACTCCCTCCACTTCCTTCACTTCCTACACTTCCTCCACGTCCTCCATTTCGTAGACTTCCACAACTTTGTCCACTTCCGCCAATTCCTCTACTTCGTCCACTTCCTCGACTTCCTCCACTGCCTCCACCTCTTTCACTTCCTCAACTTCGTCAACTTCATCCACTTCCTCATCTTCGCCAACTTCATCCACTTCCTCCACTTCCTCAACTTTGTCAACTTCGTCCACTTCCTCCACTTTGTCAATTTCGTAGACTTCCTCAACTTCGTCCACTTCCGCCAATTCCTCCACTTCGTCCACTTCGTCCACTTCCACCACAACCTCCACTTCCTTAACTTCCTCGACTTCGTCTGCTTCGTCCACTTCGTCCACTTCCGCCAATTCCTACACTCTGTCCACTTCCTCGACTTCCTCCATTGCCCCCACCAACTTCACTTCCCCAACTTCGGCCACTTCTTCCACTTCCTCCTCTTCCTCCACTTCGTCCACTTCGTCCACCTCCTCCACTTCCACTACTTCCTCCACTTCCTTCACTTCCTACACTTCCTCCACTTCCTCCACTTCCTCCACTTTGTCCAATTCGTCCACATCCTGAACTTTGTCCACTTCGTCAAATTCCTCCACTTCCTCCACTTCGTCTATTTCGTAGACTTCCTCAACTTCGTCCACTTCCGCCAGTTCCTCCACTTATTCCACTTCCTCCACTTCCTCCACAGCCTCCACTTCCTTAACTTCCTCGACTTCGTCCGCTTTGTCCACTTCGTCCACTTCCGCCAATTCCTACACTCCGTCCACTTCCTCGACTTCCTCCACTGCCCCCACCTACTTCACTTTCTCAACTTCGGGCACTTCTTCCACTTCCTCCTCTTCCTCCACTTCCTCCACTTTGTCCACTTCGTTCACTTCGTCCACCTTCTCCACTTCCACTACTTCCTCCACTTCCTTCACTTCCTACACTTCCTCCACTTCCTCCACTTCCTCCACTTTGTCCAGTTCGTCCACATCCTAAACTTCGTCCACTTCCTCCACTACCTCAAATTCCTTCACTTCCTCAACTTCATCAAGTTCGTCTACTTCGTCCACTTCGTACACTATCTCTACTTCCACAACTTCGTCCACTTTCACCACTTCCTCAACTTCCTTCACTTCCTCCACTTCGTCAACATCGTGCACTAAGTCCACTTCCTCCACTTCCTCAACTTTGTCAACTTCGTCCACTTTGTCCACTTCCTCCACTTCCTCCACTTCGTATATTTCGTCAACTTTGGTAACTTCGTCCACTTCCTCCAATTCCTCAACTTCGTCGACTTCGTCCACTTCGTCAACTTTGTCCACTTTGTCAACTTCGCCCACTTCTTCCACTTCTTCCACTTCCTCCACTCCCTCCACTTGCTCAACTTCCTCCACTTCCTCCACTTCGTCCATTTCCTAGACTTTCTCAACTTCGTTCACTTCCGCCAATTCCTCCACTTAGTCCACTTCCTCCACTTCCTCCACTGCCTCCACTTCCTTCACTTCCTCGACTTCGTCAACTTCGACCACTTCCACCACTTGCTCAACTTCGTCCACTTCTGCCAATTCCTCCACTTCGTCTGCTTCCTCGACGTCCTCCACTGCCTCCATGTCCTTCACTTCCTCAACTTCGTCCACTTCTTCCACTTCCTCATCTTCCTCCACTTCCTCCACTTCATCCACTGCGTCGACTTCGTGCACTTCATCCACTTCCGCTAATTCCTACACTCCGTCCACTTCCTCGACTTCCTCCACTGTCCCCACCTACTTCACTTCCTCAACTTCGGCCTCTTCTTCCACTTCCTCCTCTACCTCCACTTCCTCCACTTCGTCCACCTCCTCCACTTTCACTACTTCCTCCACTTCCTTCACTTCCTACACTTCCTCGACTTCCTCCACTTCCTCCACTTCCTCCACTTCCTCCACTTCGTCCACATCCTAAACTTCGTCCACTTCCTCCACTACCTCAAATTCCTTCACTTCCTCAACTTCATCAAGTTCGTCTACTTCGTCCACTTCGTACACTACTCTACTTCCACAACTTCGTCCACTTCGTCCACTTTCACCACTTCCTCAACTTCATTCACTTCCTCCACTTCATCAACATCGTGCACTAAGTCCACTTCGTCCACTTTGTCCACTTCCTCCACTTCCTCCGAATCCTCCACTTCGTATACTTCGTCAACTTCGATAACTTCGTCCACTTCCTCTAGTTCCTCAACTTCGTCGACTTCGTCCACTTCGTCAACTTTGTCAACTTCGCCCACTTCCTCCACTTCCTCCACTCCCTCCAGTTGCTCAACTTCCTCTACTCCCTCCATTTCTTCACTTCTTCCACTTCCTCGACTTCCTCCATTTCCTCCACTTTGTCCACTTCGTCCAATTCGTCAACTTCATCCACTTAGTCAACTTCGTCCACTTCGTCCACTTCCTCCACTTCCTCCAATTCCTTCACTTCCTCAACTTCTTCAACTTCGTCTGCTTCGTCCACTTCGTACACATCCTCCACTTCCTCAACTTCTTCCACTTCGTCCACTTTCAACACTTCCACAAATTTCTTCACTTCCTCCACTTCCTCCAATTGGTCAACATCGTCTACTTCGTCCATTAAGTCTACTTCCTCCACTTCCTCAACTTTGTCAACTTCGTCCACTTTGTCCACTTCCTCCACTTCCTCCACTTTGTCTTCTTCATCAACTTCGTCCACTTCGTCAACTTCGCCCACTTGGTCCACTTCCTCCACTGCCCCCACTTCCTTCACTTGCTCAACTTCGTCAACTTCATCCACTTTGTCCACTTCGTCAACTTCGCCCACTTGGTCCACTTCCTCTACTGCCCCCACTTCCTTTACTTCCTCAACTTTGTCAACTTCATCCACTTTGTCCACTTCCTCTACTTCCTCAACTTCCTCAACTTCGTCCACTTCCTCCACTCCCTCCACTTCCTCCACTCCCTCCACTTCCTCCACTCCCTCCACTTCCTCCACTTTCTCCACTTTCTCCAATTCCTCCACTTAGTCCATTTCGTAGACTTCCTCAACTTCATTCACTTCGTCCACTTCCGCCAATTCCTCCATTTCGTCCACTTCCGCCACTTCCTCGACTTCCTCCACTACCTTCACCTCTTGCACTTCCTCAACTTCGTCCACTTCGTCAACTTCGTCCACTTCCTCCACTCCCTCCACTTCCTTCACTTCCTACACTTCCTCCACTTCCTCCACTTCGTCCATTTCGTAGACTTCCACAACTTCGTCCACTTCATCCAATTCCTCTACTTCGTCCACTTCCTCGACTTCCTCCACTGCCTCCACGCCTCTTTCACTTCCTCAACTTCGTCCACTTCCTCCTCTTACTCCATTTTCTCCAATTCATCCACTTCGTCCACTTCCTCAACTTCGTCCCCTTCCTCCACTTCCTCCACTTCGTCCTCTTCCTCCACTATCCTATACTTCGTCCACTTCCTCCACTTCGTCCACTGCCTCCACTTCCTTCCCTTCCTCAATTTCGTCAACTTCGTCCACTTCCTTCACTTTGTCCACTTCCTCAACTTCCTTCACTTCCTCCACTTCGTCCACTTCGCGTACTTCGTCAACATCGTCCACTAAGTCCACTTCGTGCACTTCCTCAACTTTGTCAACATCGTCCACTAAGTCCACTTCCTCCGTTGCCTCCACTTCCTCCACGTCCTCCACTTTGTCTACTTCGTCCACTTTGTATACTTTGTCAACTTCGTCAACTTCGTCCACTTCCTCCAGTTCCTCAATTTTGTCAACTTTGTCCACTTCGTCAACTTCGCCTACTTCGTCCACTTCCTCCACTGCTTCAACTTCCTTGACTTCCTTGACTTCCTCAACTTCGTCAACTTCATCCACTTCGTCCAGTTCCTCCGCTTCCTCCACTTCCTCCACGTCCTCCACATTGTCTACTTCGTCCACTTCGTATACTTTGTCAACTTCGTCAACTTCGTCCACTTCCTCAAATTCCTCAATTTTGTCAACTTTGTCCACTTCGTCCACTTCGCCTACTTCGTCCACTTCCTCCACTGCTTCGACTTCCTTCACTTCCTCAACTTCATCCACTTCGTCCACTTCGTTCGCTTCCTCCACCTCGTCCACTTCCTCGACTTCCTCCACTGCCTCCACTTCCTTCACTTTCTCGACTTCGTCAACTTCGTCCACTTCCACCACTTGCTCCACTTCGTCCACTTCGTTCGCTTCCTCCACTTCGTCCACTTCCTCGACTTCCTCCACTGCCTCCACTTCCTTCACTTCCTCAACTTCGTCCACTTCGTCCACTTCGTCCACTTCCTCCTCTTCCTCCACTTCCTCCTCTTCCTCCACTTCCTCCACTTCGTCCACTTCGTCCACTTCGTCCACTTCCTCCACTTCCTCCACCTCCTCCACTTCCTCTACTTCGTCCACTTCGTCCACTTCGTCCACTTCGTCCACTTCGTCCACTTTCTCCACTTCCTCCACTTCCTCCACATCCTACACTTCGTCCACTTCGCAAACTTCGTCCACTTCGTCCACTTTGTCCACTTCCTCCACTGCCTCCAATTCCTTCACTTCCTCAACTTCGTCAACTTCGTACACTTCCTCCATTTCCTCAACTTCGTCCACTTCCTCTACTTCGTCCACTTTCACCACTTCCTCAATTTCCTTCACTTACTCCACTTCGTAGACTTCATCAACATCGTCCACTTCGTCCACTGATAACAGTTGAAAAACTGTTATTTTCATGCTTAAAATTGACACTAAAAGCAACCTTTACACTTAGAAACTAGCTTGAAATCATGCTTTTCTTCATATTTTCAGAAATAAGAGAGCTGGACAGGTTTATGCTTGATTTCAGTGTTTTTGTGCAGGTTTTAAGGTGAATTTGGTGAAAGAAGTGAAGAAGGAGAGAGATGAAATCAGAAAAGACATAAAAAAGTGCAAAAGGAGAAGCCGAAGTCACCGCTCAGCGGCAGTTTACCGCTGAGCGGCACTCAGGAGATTGCGGGAGGTCCGCTGAGGGGCAAAATGGCCGCTGAGGGGAGCAAACAAGTCACGCACTCACCGCTGAGCGGTATTTTACCGCTGAGCGGCACTTTAATGGGCTTGGACCTAATTTTTTGTAATTTACGAATGGTATTTAAGCTTTAGGGTTTCCTAGGGTTAGGTATCTTTGGTAGAAACGAAGCAAACACTCTCTCTTCCACCCCTTTGAAGGAGGATCTTGGATGCTGAGGCTTCCTCTTGACCTTTTTAGGGTTTATCCTTTCATTCTTTCATTGTAATTCATCTAGGTTCACCATGAATATGGTGAACTAAACTCTGTATGTTTGTTGGGGAATCAATGTAATCTTGTGAAACTCTCATATATGGAATCTGTTTTTACATCTTTTAATTAAGACTTATGCTTTCTTTTCATCATTAGTTAGGGTTTTTCCTCTTTGCATAATGCTTGCATTGTTTAACTCATTCGATGCATGATTATTGGTTTGGTCGATACGGGCACGTACGGGGAAGTCTAGATCCGGGGAATTTCTCCCAATATGATATTGGTTGTCGTTAAGCTCCTGCACTTATGAACTGATCATTAGGAATGCTAGGAATTGTATGAACTCGTGATTAGGGAGAAGCCTTCTAGAAAGGTACTTTAGAGAGTGGCATTAACAATGATGATTTGAATGTTGAATTCCTAAAATATATGAGAGTGGATAAGATGAAATTGACCCCCAACAACATATTCATACATTAATATCATTGAAAGTGTTTATCTTTTGCTTTTTGCCATTGATCAAAACTTCATGCATACATGTTTATTTTCTGTCTTGCATATTAAACTCCAAATATTTCTTCTTTAAGTCTTAGCTAATCAAGAAACCACACAACTAAACTAGGCCGTGAGTCCTTTGGGAAGAACGATACTTGGTCTTACCAAGTTTATTACTTGAACGATTCGGTCACACTTGCCGATTGAAAAACAAGTTTGTGACATCATATTTTGGTGTTCATAAATTTGTCCATCATCCACCAAGTGCATTTCCTCCACTATCTCAACTTTGTCAACTTTGTCCACTTTGTCCACTTTCTCCACTTTCTCCACTTCCTCCACTTCCTCCACTTCCTCCACTTCCTTCACTTCCTCCACTTCCTCCACTTCCTCCACTTTCCCCACTTCGTCCACTTTGTCGACTTCGTCAACTTCGTCCACTTCCTCCACTGCCTCCAATTCCTTCACTTCCTCAACTTCGTCCACTTCGTAGACTTCGTATACTTCCTCCACTTCCTCAACTTCGTCAACTTCCTCCACATCGTCCTCTTTCACCACTTCCTCAACTTCCTTGACTTCGTCCACTTCGTCAACATCGTCCACTTCGTCCACTAAGTCAATTTCCTCCACTTCCTCTACTTCCTCCACTTCCTCCACTATGTCTACTTCGTCCACTTCGTATACTTTGTCAACTTCGTCAACTTCGTGCACTTCCTCTAGTTCCTCAACTTCGTCAACTTCGTCCACTTCGTCAACTTCGCTCACTTCGTCCACTTCCTCAACTGCCTCTACTTCCTTCATTTCCTCAACTTCGTCAACTTCATCCACTTCGTCCACTTCCTCTACTTCCTCAATTTCGTTAGCTTCGTCCACTTACTCCAGTTCGTCCACTTCCTCCACTGCTTGCACTTCCTCTACTTCCTCCACTTCGTCCATTTCGTACACTTTCTTAACTTCGTCCACTTCCGCCAATTCCGCCATTTCCTCCAGTTCGTCCACTTCCTCGACTTCCTTCACTGCCTCCAACTCTTTCACTTCCTCAACTTCGTCCACTTCTTCCAATTCCTCATCTTCCTCCACTTCCCCCACTTCATCCAATTCCTGAACTTCGTCGACTTCGTCCACTCCCTCCACTTCCTCCACTTCTTCCACTTCCTCCACTTACTCAACTTCGTCCATTCTGTAGACTCCCTCCACTTCTTCCACTTCGTCCACTGCCTCCACTTCCTTCACTTCCTCAACTTCGTCAACTTCCTCCACTTCGTACACTTCCTCCACTTCCTCCACTTCGTCCACTTCCACAACTTCCGTCACTTCCTCCACTTCCTCCACTTGGTCAACATCGTCCACTAAGTCCACTTTCTCCACATCCTCAACTTTGTCAACTTCGTCCACTTTGTTTACTTCCTCAACTTCTTCAACTTCGTCCACTTCCTCCACTTGGTCTACTTCGTCCACTTCGTATAATTCCTCAACTTCGTCAACTTCGTCAATTTCATCCACATCCTCAAGTTCCTCAACTTACTCAACTTCGTCCAGTTCCTCGACTTACTCCACTGCTTCCACTTCCTTCACTTCCTCAACTTCGTCAACTTGTTCCACTTCCTCCACCTCCTCCACTTCCTCCTCTTCCTCCACTTCCTCCACTACATCAACTTCGTCCACTTCGTCCACTACCTCCACATCTGCCACTTCCTCCACATCCGCCACTTCCGCCACTTTGTCTATTTCGTCCACTTCGTACACTTGGTCAACTTCGTCAACTTCATCCACTTCCTCCAGTTCCTTAACTTCGTCAAGTTCGTCCACTTCGTTAACTTCGTCCACTGCGTTAACTTCCTCAACTTCGTCAACTTCATCCACTTCATTCACTTCGTCCACTTCCTCCACTTCGTCAACTTCGTCCACTTCCTCCAGTTCGTCCACTTCCTCAACTTCCAAAACTTCCTCCACTACCTCCACTTCGTCGATTTCGTAGACTTCCTCAACTTCGTCCACTTCCGCCAATTTCTCCACTTCGTCCACTTCCTCGACTTCCTCCACTGCCTCCACTTCCTTAACTTCCTCGACTTCGTCAACTTTGTCCACTTCCACCACTTGCTCAACTTTGTCCACTTCGTCCACTTCCGCCAATTCCTCCACTTCGTCCACTTCCTCAACTTCCTCCATTGCCTCCACCTCCTTCACTTTCTCAACTTCGTCCACTTCCTCCTCTTCCTCCACTTCCTCGTCTTCCTCCACTTCCTCCACTTCATCCACTTCCTCCACTTCCTCCACCTCCTCCAATTACTCCACTTCCTCCACTTCCTTCACTTCCTCCACTTCCTCCACTTCCTCCACTTCGTCCACTTTGTCCACTTCCTCCACATCCTATACTTCATCCACTTCGTCAACTTCGTCCACTTCCTCCACTTCCTACACTACCTCCAATTCCTTCACTTCCTCAACTTTGTCAACTTCGTCCACTTTGTAGACTTCGTACACTTCCTCCATTTCCTCAACTTCGTCCACTTTCACCACTTCCTCAATTTCCTTCACTTCCTCCACTTCTTCTATGATGACAAATTTATGAACACCGAAATACGGTGCCACAAACTTGTTGAACAATCGGCAAGTGTGACTGAATCGTTTTAAGTAATAAACTCGGTAAGACCAAGTATCGTTCTCCCAAAGGACTCACAACTTAGTTTAGTTATGTGATTCGTTGATTCGCTAAGACTTAACAATGAATTAATTGGATTTTATTATGCAAAAGACGAAAATAAACATGTATGCATGAGTGTGATCAATGGCTAAAGCAAAATACAAACACTTTCAATGGAATATATGGGTGAGTATGTTGTTGGGGTTATCAATTTCATCTTATCCACTCTCATATACTTTAGGAATTCAACATTCAATTCATCATTGTTAATGCCACTCTCTAAATTACCTTTCAAGAAGGCTTCTCCCTAATTACGAGTTCATACGATTCCTAGCATTCCTAATAATTAGTTTTTTTAGCACAGGAGCTTAAGGCAACCAATATACTATTGGGAGAAATTCCCCGGATCTAGACTTCCCCGTACGTTCTCGTATCGACAAAATCAATAATCATGCATTGAATGAGTTAAACAAAGCAAGCATTGAGCAAAGAGGAAAAACCCTAACAAATGATGAAAGAAAGCATAGGTCTTAAATATAAGATGTAAACACAAATTCCATATATGAGAGCTTCAAAAGATTACATTGATTCCCCAACATATAAGGTTTAGTTCACCATATTCATGGTGAACCTAGATGAACAATAATGAAAGGATGAAAGATAAAACCCTAGAAAGGTGAAGAGGTAGCCTGAGCATCCAAGATCCTCCTTCAAAGGGGTGGAAGAGAGAGTGTTTGCTTCGTTTCTACCAAAGACACAAACCCTAGGACGTCCTAAAGCTTATATATTATTCTAAAATTACAGAAAATTTAGGCCCAAGCCCATAAGTGTGCCGCTCAACGGTAAAGTGCCGCTCAGCGGTAAGTGCGTGAGTCGTTTTCTCCCCTCAGCGGCCATTTTACCCCTCAGCGGTGCCAACGTGAACTCCTGAGTGCCGCTCAACGGTAAACTGCCGCTGAGCAGCAGTTGCGACTTCTCCTTTTGCACTTTTTGATGTCTTTTCTAATTCCATCTCTCTCCTTCTTCACTTCTTTCACCAAATTCACCTTAAAACCTGCACAAAAACACTAAAATCAAGCATAAACCTGTCCAGCTCTCTTATTTCTGAAAATATGAATAAAAACATGATTTCAAGCTAGTTTCTAAGTGTTAAAGGTTGCTTTTAGTATCAATTTTAATCATGAAAATAACAGTTTTTCAACTGTTATCACAACCCCAAACTTAGAACTTTGCTTGTCCTCAAGCAAATAGGATGTAACTCAATCTTCTACCAATTCATATGATGGTTCACTTATTCAAAAATCTTCTTTTCAAGATAAGTAAAAACTTCAATCAAACTTATGACCAAGATTTCAATCAAGATGTGCACATGCTTTGGTATTCACAAAGTCACTTAATATCCAACAAATGCTATTTTTTTTTATGAATGATCAATCAATTAAGCATGGATGTTCATGTGCTTATGGAATAATTCCTCACTAGGTACAGTGTTTCACTCACACACAAGTGTATAAGAGGTAATCACTCATTCACTCCACTATCACAATGTCACATGAATCATCTTTGCCTTTCATTTAACCACAATCAAAAACATTCACAAGCATGCATCATCACAAGGACTTTTCAATGGCTTATAACGTGGCTGGGCTAACAAGAAAATTGGTTTTTTTCTGGATCACAAAATCCTTGAGTTAAGAGAATCATAACAACACAATTATTCTTATTTTTCCCAACTTGCCTTTGCATTGAGCTTTGCCTTTCTTTCTTTCTCTTTTTCTTTTCACATTCTTATTTCTTAGCTTTTAGCTCAATGCTTTTCCTTTTTCATGCTTTCTCAACAATCCCAAACTTGAACATTTATCAATACCGCATAAGATTTTCTACTTAACTCAAGGTAAAGCTTTTCAACAAGGTTTTTCAATTTATGTTCAAGGCTAAGGGTTCAAAGGGTAGAACACAAAGTGTTCTCTTTTAGTGGCTAACTTTATGGATTTGGCCAATAAAAAGGGTTCCAACAAATGGCCTTGATCATATGATGCAAAACAAGCAATTGATTCAATCATAGAAAACCTGGGCAAAATCATTCATGCTTTCACAGTAATAGCATTCAATCAATAAAAACTTGGAGCTCAAAACCTCACATCTAAGCTCATTCACATTTGACATACACATCCTGCTTAATCTCACAATCACAATCATAATATCCTACATTTGTTCACAAAGCTTGTGAATCACCTGTATAAGCATTTTATGTGCACATCTATCTTAACATCAATCAATCAATAATCATCATCAAGCATTACTTATCACACAATCACAGTCAATAGCAAACCATCATAACAAACCAAGTTTTCAATAGAGTACATCAACCCTAATTTAAAACAAAAATAAATAAGTTCAGAACACTTAAACTAACAAAAGCATAAGTTCCTGATAGCATTCATCAGTAAATGCTATCTCAGCTCCTCATCAATCTAAGATGTCCTCTGTATCTTCCTCTTCTTCCTCATCTTCAAATGCATCATCATCATCAGCTTCATCTTCTTCCATCTCCCTAACTGAAGCTTCAGCTGCTTCAGTTCCTTCTCCTTGCACTGGCTCCTCTGGCCAAGCTGCCACATTATGGAATTCCTCCATAGTCAACCTGTGAGCTGGAGGTGTATCATACATCCCCACAATCATCTCAGCTGTAGCCACCTGCCCTCTGTGAATGGACTGTAACTGAGCACCTATAAGAGACATGTACATGTCCCTCATCTGGAACGGTTCTGCTTCATGTGTTTCAGCAGATGTCTAGCTCTGTGCTTGGCTCTCTCTCTACGAGCATGGCGTGGTGGAACTGGCTGAGCTGCCTCTTCACCTGCACAATAATTTTCTTGGCCTTTCAAATGGTGGAGCAGAAGTGTCCACCCTAGCTATCTTGCAAAGGTGAGTGATTAAGGAGGGATGTCCCAAGGGTGCTTTGTTATTTGAAGTATTGGCACACACACTAATCTCATCAGCTATCACCTGCCCAATATTGACATGTAAGTTCCTGATAGCACAGTAGATGAAGAGTGCCCTGCTGAGAGTAATATCTGACACATGTGAACATGGCTGAATGTTGGCATGAGAAAATGTCATCCAATACTTTGCAAGAGGAGTCAAATCAGTCCTCCTAATGTTGACCACTGAGCCAAATCTATTCCTTTGGAAGTGTCCACCAGGTATACATAACACTCTCTGCACATCCTCATAATCAGCACCTTCCTCCATGCAAAGAGCAAACTGGCACTGCTCACCAGCCCACACAGTATCCAGGAAGTTATTGATAGAATCAGGATCATACCTGATAGCATGGCCTCTGACATAACCCAGATAATTTTCAGTGGATAATCACCAATCTTCTTTGCATTAGTGTAGAATTCTTTTACCACAGCTATGTTGGTAGGTGCAGGATATGTGGCTAGCTTTCCTCAGTCATTCCCTAACAATTGCTCTCCAAATTGAGGAGCAAAGTTTGGTATCATTCCAGCTTTTCTCTCCATAAGGAGTCTCCTGTCTTGCACCACCTTGAAGTGCTTCTCATGTTTCCGAGAGAGGAACCTACTAGAATGGGTGTTCTGGTTCCTTTTCCTTTCTCTTGGTTGCCATGGTTTTCAATCTTTTTCCTGAAGATGATGTCATTCCTGCATTCAAACACAGATACAAAACCACAGAACATGATGTTAATCATTAGTAAAACACAGAACACAACTCCTTTCGAAGCTAAACCACCGCTGAGGGTCAGAATTTCCCCTCAGCGCCACTAGTGCCACAGTCCAGAACGCAACAAATAAAAAAAAACCAAGTTTGGCAGAGTGCCGCTCAGCGGCAGTTTACCCCTGAGCGGTAACTCTGCAGAATTTTGAAAAATCTCTTTTAAGCTGTCCTATCTCCACCCAAATGCAATTTTCAGTTTTCCAGTTCAGAATCATGCAGTTTAATCGGTTCAAACATCAAATATATCATCAAATCATGCATAGAAACCAAAACCCCTAAATATTCATGCTTTGACAATCACATTCAAAATCAAGAACCCTAGAATGAACAAAATGCTTTTTACTTACTTGGGTAGAGATACTAGATGCAATGAGAATGCTTCCAAGCTAGAATACTCTCTTCCAACCCCAAACTTTGATGGAACACTAGTGAGCAAGTGAGTGGAAGAGAAATTTTCAAGAGGGAAGAATGAAAACTTGTGGAGAACCTTGGAAAAGGTATGTGGGAGTGTTTGTGCAGAGAAGAGCCTGGAAAGAAAACCTAAAACGCAGCTTGGGGTATAAAAATACCCTAATGGGCTCGGGTCCCGCTAAGGGGAACTAAAGCCCATTTG